>NC_141690.1:324614562-324665549 GCF_964263255.1 Lissotriton vulgaris
TCGGCAGGCTGCACTAAACAGAGCTGGATGGCCGGAAATGGTTGTGTGCTCTCCCGAGCCCCAGGGCATTTGCATAAACACATTCACACGGCGCCTGGCCGTGGGGAGAGGCACCACTGCGAGCTGCTGAATACTTTAATCAACAGAAAGTGGGCTGCAGTCTGAACTCTTCGTGACTGGAACAGCACCTTTTCCTAAGTGCTGATGGAGCCTGCCTGCTGACATCGGTAAACTCACTCAGAGTATGAACAAATGTATGGAATCTATTGGGACAGAACAAATGAACTTTCCTAAAGATAAAGAATTTTTTTTTTACCTGCATTAGGAACTTCACTCCCCATCATGCACCATGGGCTTATGGTATGATGACACGCCCATGGAGGGAAATGCAGGAAATAAAAGTTGATAAATGAACAATGAAGGTTTCATTTGCATGTTTTCCCTGCCCAGGAAGAAGGGGCCAGCGAGCCCAGAAACGCGTTGGCAATACTAACCTGAAAACTGATGGAAACTCGGCAGGCTGCACTAAACAGAGCTGGATGGCCGGAAATGGTTGTGTGCTCTCCCGAGCCCCAGGGCATTTGCATAAACACATTCACACGGCGCCTGGCCGTGGGGAGAGGCACCACTGCGAGCTGCTGAATACTTTAATCAACAGAAAGTGGGCTGCAGTCTGAACTCTTCGTGACTGGAACAGCACCTTTTCCTAAGTGCTGATGGAGCCTGCCTGCTGACATCGGTAAACTCACTCAGAGTATGAACAAATGTATGGAATCTATTGGGACAGAACAAATGAACTTTCCTAAAGATAAAGAAATTTTTTTTTACCTGCATTAGGAACTTCACTCCCCATCATGCACCATGGGCTTATGGTATGATGACACGCCCATGGAGGGAAATGCAGGAAATAAAAGTTGATAAATGAACAATGAAGGTTTCATTTGCATGTTTTCCCTGCCCAGGAAGAAGGGGCCAGCGAGCCCAGAAACGCGTTGGCAATACTAACCTGAAAACTGATGGAAACTCGGCAGGCTGCACTAAACAGAGCTGGATGGCCGGAAATGGTTGTGTGCTCTCCCGAGCCCCAGGGCATTTGCATAAACACATTCACACGGCGCCTGGCCGTGGGGAGAGGCACCACTGCGAGCTGCTGAATACTTTAATCAACAGAAAGTGGGCTGCAGTCTGAACTCTTCGTGACTGGAACAGCACCTTTTCCTAAGTGCTGATGGAGCCTGCCTGCTGACATCGGTAAACTCACTCAGAGTATGAACAAATGTATGGAATCTATTGGGACAGAACAAATGAACTTTCCTAAAGATAAAGAAATTTTTTTTTACCTGCATTAGGAACTTCACTCCCCATCATGCACCATGGGCTTATGGTATGATGACACGCCCATGGAGGGAAATGCAGGAAATAAAAGTTGATAAATGAACAATGAAGGTTTCATTTGCATGTTTTCCCTGCCCAGGAAGAAGGGGCCAGCGAGCCCAGAAACGCGTTGGCAATACTAACCTGAAAACTGATGGAAACTCGGCAGGCTGCACTAAACAGAGCTGGATGGCCGGAAATGGTTGTGTGCTCTCCCGAGCCCCAGGGCATTTGCATAAACACATTCACACGGCGCCTGGCCGTGGGGAGAGGCACCACTGCGAGCTGCTGAATACTTTAATCAACAGAAAGTGGGCTGCAGTCTGAACTCTTCGTGACTGGAACAGCACCTTTTCCTAAGTGCTGATGGAGCCTGCCTGCTGACATCGGTAAACTCACTCAGAGTATGAACAAATGTATGGAATCTATTGGGACAGAACAAATGAACTTTCCTAAAGATAAAGAATTTTTTTTTTACCTGCATTAGGAACTTCACTCCCCATCATGCACCATGGGCTTATGGTATGATGACACGCCCATGGAGGGAAATGCAGGAAATAAAAGTTGATAAATGAACAATGAAGGTTTCATTTGCATGTTTTCCCTGCCCAGGAAGAAGGGGCCAGCGAGCCCAGAAACGCGTTGGCAATACTAACCTGAAAACTGATGGAAACTCGGCAGGCTGCACTAAACAGAGCTGGATGGCCGGAAATGGTTGTGTGCTCTCCCGAGCCCCAGGGCATTTGCATAAACACATTCACACGGCGCCTGGCCGTGGGGAGAGGCACCACTGCGAGCTGCTGAATACTTTAATCAACAGAAAGTGGGCTGCAGTCTGAACTCTTCGTGACTGGAACAGCACCTTTTCCTAAGTGCTGATGGAGCCTGCCTGCTGACATCGGTAAACTCACTCAGAGTATGAACAAATGTATGGAATCTATTGGGACAGAACAAATGAACTTTCCTAAAGATAAAGAAATTTTTTTTTACCTGCATTAGGAACTTCACTCCCCATCATGCACCATGGGCTTATGGTATGATGACACGCCCATGGAGGGAAATGCAGGAAATAAAAGTTGATAAATGAACAATGAAGGTTTCATTTGCATGTTTTCCCTGCCCAGGAAGAAGGGGCCAGCGAGCCCAGAAACGCGTTGGCAATACTAACCTGAAAACTGATGGAAACTCGGCAGGCTGCACTAAACAGAGCTGGATGGCCGGAAATGGTTGTGTGCTCTCCCGAGCCCCAGGGCATTTGCATAAACACATTCACACGGCGCCTGGCCGTGGGGAGAGGCACCACTGCGAGCTGCTGAATACTTTAATCAACAGAAAGTGGGCTGCAGTCTGAACTCTTCGTGACTGGAACAGCACCTTTTCCTAAGTGCTGATGGAGCCTGCCTGCTGACATCGGTAAACTCACTCAGAGTATGAACAAATGTATGGAATCTATTGGGACAGAACAAATGAACTTTCCTAAAGATAAAGAAATTTTTTTTTACCTGCATTAGGAACTTCACTCCCCATCATGCACCATGGGCTTATGGTATGATGACACGCCCATGGAGGGAAATGCAGGAAATAAAAGTTGATAAATGAACAATGAAGGTTTCATTTGCATGTTTTCCCTGCCCAGGAAGAAGGGGCCAGCGAGCCCAGAAACGCGTTGGCAATACTAACCTGAAAACTGATGGAAACTCGGCAGGCTGCACTAAACAGAGCTGGATGGCCGGAAATGGTTGTGTGCTCTCCCGAGCCCCAGGGCATTTGCATAAACACATTCACACGGCGCCTGGCCGTGGGGAGAGGCACCACTGCGAGCTGCTGAATACTTTAATCAACAGAAAGTGGGCTGCAGTCTGAACTCTTCGTGACTGGAACAGCACCTTTTCCTAAGTGCTGATGGAGCCTGCCTGCTGACATCGGTAAACTCACTCAGAGTATGAACAAATGTATGGAATCTATTGGGACAGAACAAATGAACTTTCCTAAAGATAAAGAAATTTTTTTTTACCTGCATTAGGAACTTCACTCCCCATCATGCACCATGGGCTTATGGTATGATGACACGCCCATGGAGGGAAATGCAGGAAATAAAAGTTGATAAATGAACAATGAAGGTTTCATTTGCATGTTTTCCCTGCCCAGGAAGAAGGGGCCAGCGAGCCCAGAAACGCGTTGGCAATACTAACCTGAAAACTGATGGAAACTCGGCAGGCTGCACTAAACAGAGCTGGATGGCCGGAAATGGTTGTGTGCTCTCCCGAGCCCCAGGGCATTTGCATAAACATATATATATATATATATATATATATATATATATATATATATATGTTTTATTTTTTCTTTATCGTTATAACATTTACAATTTTAACTGCTATTATAAGTTTCTATCCTCTACAGTAAATTACATATTGTTTTTCGTTCCCTACTCCTTTCTCATATTCCTTATATCATTCAATAGTTTCACTATATTCACTGTATTCTTTATCTAGTTTTTCAAATTTCCTACATTCTATTCTTACGATTTCTGTTCAATTTTGTTGTTATTTAACTCATGCAATGCTGATTTTTGCTGTTTTGAATGAACCCTAACTTAAAAAACAAAAATTAGATATGAACAGTATTAAACCGTAGATTAAGTAAATTCCATATTTACAGAGCAATGGCTTCAAAAAAGACAAAGCTTAACTCTTGATGGAAATCAGTTAGCTCATATGTGGTAGGGTGGTAACCTTCTTAACCTCCCACAGTTATCAGATTAATTTTAAGAAACTGAAGATCACCTACCTGACTGTGACCTTCATAAATGAGTTATTTAATGCTGGCAATGGTCTAGATATCAATGCTTTGCATCCGTTTGCTACCTTGCAGCCTCCAGATAACCTAAAGAAACTGCAATCTGTGGGGATTCCTCAACTTTAAACATACTTATTTGCTTCACTACACTGAGTGAGTAAAGCCCTTCGATGGCTTGATTTCTCCCACATTTTCAGCAAAATAATGGACTGATGTGCACACTTGAATCATGCATGCTCGGCAAGCAGACATGCTCAAGACTAAATATTTACAGACAACGGATAACAAAATCCACCTAGTTATCAGGGTCATACCCAGTCACCATGGTTATATCTTGGTTATACCTATGTGACTTACAATGAGGGTCAGAATGTTCCCATTGCATAGAAGTCACACTTTTATTCATAGGCAGAAACATGTTTTGCCTCTATTGAGAGAATTATTGTGGTTTTTCAAACAGCTACCATGAAGGAGCACCCTTAGATGTAGGGAAGACACATGCTTGTTGTTTCTCCCATACTAGTGCTAGAGGCAGCCACCAAAGCCATCATTACAAATGCTCATGCTCTGCACCTGCAGTGGCTGCACCAGTATGGGAGAAGCGCAAGGATATAACATTTTGCCTAATCCTAGTCTTTTTACGCAATCCTTTCTCCAGTAGGAATTGAATACCATGCCGATCCTAATCTATCTATTTTACCAATCGAGCCTTACCAAAGTGTATTCTATATATAAGGCTCTACTCACCCTGCGGTAGGAGCAAAATGCAAGTACTCCATAGCCTGTGTGGCAGTGTAAAGTGTTGTGAATGATGTTGAGTTCCATCCCTACAGCATCCACACTAAAATATTAGGGGATAGCACTGCACAACATGCATAATTTCATGCCCTTTTGCTAGCATTACAGAATGCTTACTTACCAATGGTGTCTGACTCATCCTTCTGTGTGCAAGTTTGCAATGTTAAGTTGCAACATTGGCATTTGAATGGATTCAAGAATTCAAAGGGGAAACTTATTAAAAATAAACAGCTCTGGGGAAAGATTGCGGACCATGTGAGGCATACTTAAGTCATCAATATGATATCATTCTTGATAAAGGGGGCTGTGTGGCTAACTTAGCTGTGAAGGCTGCAATTCACTGTACGAGTAGCAGTTTTAACCAGATCTTAGATGTAGATCGATCCAGATATCTTCACAGCCATCAACATAACTTAGCATAGTTGGAAACCTCCTGCAGGTTTTCCTCATAGATACTCCTACACCCATAATTCAGATAATGCTCCTATAGTTAAAATACCTCGAGTAGGAGACAGGATAATTCCTAACAGTCCATTTCGCATAGTTTTATTCAGTGAAGCCCTTGAAAGCATGGCATCTGCTCATGGAGGGGTCAATGTAACTGTAGCACAGCTATATCAATGCTACTCATGGCCTAGTTTATAACACCAGACCAGAGATGATGTTAGAGAGTTTGACATTTTTCACCAAATTATGCCTTCTCCTATTAAACGACCCTCGCCAACTCCTTTCATAGTTCTCCAGCATCCCTTACAGGTAATGTTTTCGGACCATATTGATTTAATCCATTCCGCCAAATGACATTGATACATATTGGTTGCCATAGATTCATGTCCTAAATCCATATGTGTGTGGCCACTGATTTGCAGTGTCTGGTGGGTATTGGGGCAGTCCTTTCATTTCATTCAGATAACGGTCCTGCATTCACCTCCAAGGCTTTCTGGGATTAAATGTCTGCTATGAGAATTTGTCTGCAATTCAGCAACCTGTTGAAAGCTAAATCAAACAGCATTGTTGAACATTACAACAGTATGATTAAACAAGCTTTGGCTGCTAGATTTCTCAATTCAGGTCCTAGGTGGTACTATCACCTGTATGGGGTCCAGAAACCATTAAATAACTTGCCGAGGTAAGTATTAAAAGGGGGCATTCCAAACGAGGTCCCCATTGGAGGTACTATGTATGTGCGTGGCTTGCACAATCCTGGAAAGGTGGTGGATGAAGAAAAATTTGATTTCGAGAAATGTTTGAATGTTTTCCAAAGTATTCAAGAGTTCAGAAACAACCTGTTTAACATAAAGCACTCTGTTGCCGCCATCTGAGAAGAGGTTGTAAGTGCTGTTGACAGGTGGGTTTCCAAAGTTTGGGATCTAGATCAGGAGAAAATCCATGAAAAACAGGTCTTTAAACTATCATACCAACCACCTGTGACTGTTCTTGGGATAAAATATCTGGCTCAAGGAGAAACCAACAGGTGTCCATCGATCATGTGAGGAAACATTGTGTGAACAGTGCTCTACAGCTGTCCAGCCCAGACATTAAAATGGATTCAGGATAGTCCCTCTTTGCCTTTTTCTACTATGATTAGAAAAAAAATTGAACAACGCAGCACCACTAGCTCAAATTTCCAGCGGAGGATTGACTGGCAAATCAATACATGTGACATATTAAGTTCCTGTGAGGAATTGGGTTACTAGTTGACTGTGGTACAAGCTCTGGTCAAACAGCAACCACAATAATCATCAGGGTAAAGCACGAGCAAACCCCAACCTAAAATGTGCTCAACCCATGGGTAGCTTGGCACTCCTGATAATTTCATTACAAGAGCGGCGGTTGTGCTTGAGCATTAGATAGCCCTCACTGAGAAGCGGCTATCACATAAACTGATAGCTACCAAGAGGTCTTCCCTGGGCGACATTAGAAATGCTGTCACACCTGATTATGCTGATACCCAAAGACCGAGTGCACTTAAATCTCCAGGCAAATGCATTGAGGGGCATCATTCTATTACCACTGTGAATACTTCACTTAATACCACATCCTCTGATAGTCTATCCACGGAGGATTTTCACCCTATAACTCTGATCAGCAAGAATACACAGGTTGCAGATACACATAAAAACATGAATAAAAATTCACTTACATGTCCTGCACATAAAGGCAAAAGAAAGAGGGGCGGAGTGGGCCAACTAGGAAGGAAACCAAAGGTGCCAAAAATAACGAAAAATTTCACATTGCCAAGTCTGATTAAATCGAACATATCAACTAAAGCTTCCACAATAATTATTTCCACTCCTAACCACTTATCGAATGTTAGCCCCTTGCTTTTATCTCACACCTCAGATATAGTTATGGAGGCGACATGCACCTTATCCCAAGTTGAGCAGTTGCTCAAGTCATTTACACTCCCAATCATTGAGAGATTAAAAGTAATTAATGACAAAATGGATAAGCTACAGAAGGCTACTGTAGAAAATACTCATGCCTTAGCGAAGTTATTATCCAGCCCGACCGATATAGGTAGCACTGGTAAAAACACTTCCCCTTAAAACTCCCTCAAATCCATCAATGGAAACAGGCGGAATAAGGCCAGTTAAAAGTAAGGAAGGGGTCACGAAGGGTAGCTCGGAAGCAGGGAAGGTTGGGGGGGAAAGATACATCAAGTGGCCGGACCACCCCTCTACCAATCTCGCCATCAGCCCAACTTGAAGGGGGAAAAAACCTGGTCGAATCCAGCAAAAATGTGGTTATTCACTCCGTCATTAACTTACCCCCTCAATCATCACCGTCAGTGGTGGTACTAGGTAACGTCCCACCACATATGGAGGGAGACAGGGAAGATTACCCCCAGCTAAGGAACAAGGTTGCCCATTGGCTGTCAAGTAACAGTATACAACTGTTACATCGAAGTTTTTACCACGCACTACCATTACAACGCAGGCATTACCACGCATACCATTACAACGCATTGCGCTGGGGGGCGCTCTAGGATAGGGAATAAGTATAATTTTATATCCAACACCTTCCCTAGTGTCCACGGGGACTGGAGTTGGAATATAAAATTATACTTACCACTATCCAGCACCTCTAAGCACTATGCGTTGTAACGGTATGCGTTGTAAATACCGCGTTGTAATGGTATGCGTGGTAAAAGTATGCGTTGTAACATCATACATCCTCAAGTAACACCATAGAAGGTAATAACCTCAATCAGAGCATTATAATGGTCCGAAGGGCATCTTGGCTGGGTATGTCAAAAAATCGAAATTGGGAGACTGTATTGTGGTCAACTTCAATTGCCCGATAATAGCGGAAAGAATCTTAAGTGAAGTTGCGCATGGCGGAAGGCCAAGGGGTTCAAGCATTGAGATATTGCCTCTGGGTTATTTCTACGGTGCCCCACACCGATTAAGACCTGATAGCTGGAATGGGTGGCAACAGGTCAGGGCCCCCAAGTACAGAACACAGAAGGGCGCAAGACCATTATGGATGAGGCCTGTAGCGATTCCATATTGGGCAAGACAGGGGTCACATTATTCTCCAACAGAACTAGACAGATTTTCAGTACTATCTGGCCTTAATGAGTGTGACTGACTGAATTATAACAACAACCCAGTTGAGTTAGCACATGGTGATTAAATCGATCTTCCACACAACATGGTTGACCCTGGGGCTCCCATAAATACACATGTAAACACGATAACTGCTTGCAACATCCAGGTGACCCCTAAAGATGATATTCCCATATTGTTGGGAGATGCACTACCTATAAATGCCATCGCTAAAAGGGAAAAACCCATACTCAATAATCACTATGCCATTACTGCATTTGCAGAGCAATCTTCGTCGCATGATCTTTTCAAGATAGTCTCATGGAATATCTGTGGACTGGAAAGTAAAGTGTCCAATCCTGTTTGGGGGGAATTTATACAGCTATTTGATTTGTTATGTATCCAGGAAACCTGGCTTGTGAAGGAACTACACCTGGGTGGTTTTAAAACTTATCATACCCCAGCGGAACAGTCCGCCCACGGTAGACATAAAGGAGGTATCTGTGTATATATTTCAAACCTGTTGAGTGTACAGAGAATTAAAATGATCAAGTACTCCCCCTATTACCAAATGGTTTCCGTCACATTGCACTCAGGCACGGAATTACTGGTGGTTAATTTCTATAACAACATCAAAACAACTGCTTTCCATGGGGAGATGAGCAAGCTCCAGGTAGACCTTAACTACCTAAATATGGTTCAAGGGGAAGATGTAATTTTGATATGGGGAGGGGACTTTAACATCAGTGTTTGCAACTTCAATGTTTGCTGATCAAGGGATTATGTACAGGAAGAAAGTGAGGATATGACTCATCTAGTACACACAGAAAGAGAGGAAATAATAAATTATATAATGGCCTCATAAGACCTAGGCTTTGCAAACACGATGTGCACCCCGAAGGTCGAATTTAGCTCTACATTTATAGCAAGGGGTCTGCAATCTATCATTGATTATATTATTTTTCCTGTAAGATACTCAAGCTGGGTGCAACAATTTGTAATTCATTCTAACGGCCTCAGTGACCACCTGCCCCTTAGCCTGTACTTAAACCTTCCTGTTTGTGATACATCCGCCACTATTGAATCCTTGGCGTGGACCCAAGAAATAGTGCTGGCACGTCAAAATGGTTATGCATTGAAATGGGGCAAACTGGACCCGGTGAAAATAAACACATCCATTATATCTAAGGCCCTGACATCCATCATGGTGTGTTTAGACGAGGTATCTACTAAAACCGAAATCCTGTACGCCTACGGGATGGTAAAACTAGTTATACAAGACTCCCTAACAAAGAGAAACACTAGGAAAGGCAATAAGACAAATGGATGGTTTGATACAAAATGCACCAAAGCCTACAACAACCTTAAAAGAGCACTCAGCGCCAAACCCAGGGACTCCTGTCTAATAGGGGCTTGCAGAAAGACCTATAATCGAGCCCAGATTAATAGGAAAAAAGAAACAAAAGAAGTGGCCTGGCAAAATTTACTTAAAGCTTCGCAGCTTAGAGACTGCAAAATGTTTTGGCAAGCAGTAAACGCTCCCTATTTTACCAAGTTGGACATTGCAAGAATTGAATTCGCCATAGACGAAAGTACACGGATAGACTTCTTTTCAAAGGAATATAAAAAGGAGGTAGGGAATCTGGCAAATTTGGCAGTGGTAAACAACCTGGCAATTCAAGAGAGAATTTTTTCCCTGATTGACATCGAAATCTCACATGAGGAAGTTTTGAATGCAATAAACAACAGCAAAGGAAGTAAGGCCCCGGGCCCTGATTGAGTCCCAAATGATATCTTCAAACTGACTACTGAACTCTGGGCCCCAATCTGTACACGTGTCCTAAGGGCCTTTTGTGCGGAAGGTTTTATTAAAACCTGGGCAGAATCAATAATCATCCCCATCTATAAAAAAGGGGATACAGAATCCCCAAGCAATTATAGGCCTATATCCCTCTTGGACTTCCTCAAGAAAATAGCAGGCAGGGTGGTCCTTAGTAAATTACAAAACTGGGAAAATAAAAATAACATACGAAGCCCAGTCCAGTATGGCTTTAGGGAAAGGATGGGTACAGTGGAGCAGGTACTGAACTTTGTGATGGTTCAAGGAAAATACACCCAAGCTAAAAAAGGTTGTCTTTACGCCATATTTGTCGACCTCTCAGCTGCATTTGACTGCATGGATCATGATAAACTGTGGCAAATATTGGAGGAATACAGGGTGGAACCTGCAATATTGAACTTCCTTCAACAGCTGTATTCAGGTGCAACGGCGAAGGTGAGACATGGGCTGAGAGGAGAGTGTACGGTGTCATTCCACATAGAGAAGGGAGTCAGACAGGGTTGTGCATTGGCCCCATTCCTCTTCTCCATATACACGAACGCTTTGGAGAGGGAATTGGTGGCCATTGTAGTGGATTCACCCAGGTATGAGAAAAAGCAGGTGGTATCCCTTCTCTATGCGAATGACGCTGTACTAATGGCCAGAACCAGGGTTGGTGCCCAGAAGGCATTAGCTAAATATGCACAATTTATAGAATCTAGGGGTCTAAAAACCAATGCCAAAAAATCCTTCATTATGGCATGTGGGAAAGGAAGAGCTAAATGCAAGGCCATCAAAACTGATGGCCTTACAAGTAGAACAGACCAAAAGCTTTTCATACCTGGGGGTGCTAATAGATGGGTCCGGGTCATGGAATGCTGCTGTCAAAAATAGAACTTTATTGTTCAAACGTTCCATTGCGGCCTTAATGAATTTTGCAAAAAAATCTGGGAAAAGACCACCTGAAATACTCTTAAACATATATAAGGCAAAATGTAGAAGTATAGCTCTTTAAGGGGCGGGTATTTGGGGCTTCCAAAATAACGGCACCGGCGGTTTTTAATTGCCATGCAGAGCTAGGAATGGATTATATTTCTGATCTCATACAGCTGCAACCAATTTTTACTTTGGCATAGGGTGTGGACTGCAGAAGCGTTGTCTCTTAACAGGGAAATTCTTAAGGATGTAATGACTCTGGATAACTCTGGATAACGCCAAATATATTCCTTGGCTTGAGTTCGTTAGGAAAACATTTAATGATTTACAAAGACCAGAATTATTTAATAACCCTGAACTATTAAGTGGATTGCCTAGGAAAGAATTAAAAAGATTGTGTATGGACCACTATGAAATGCTAAGGTGCTCAGTTGAGCTTACTAAAAAAACTGTTATCCAACACCACCTGTCACTGGTTTGTTATACTATCCAACCGTATTTATCATTATGTAGTTTGGTTTTTGAACGTTTTATTCTGACCAGGTTCAGGTTTAACTTATGTCATCACCTAGTGACCTTTCCTACAAAAAATAACTGGTCCATGTAACATAATTCTGCAAATAATATGAGAAGGAACGCAGAACATGGATTAGACAACATCTGAAAAAGGGTTTCTGGAGGCAATGTAGACCAGCTTAATTAAGTTTACAGCAACTAGAGAATGGAAAATGTATTATGGTTGTGATTGGCTTCCTAAAATGTATCCTGAGGAAATGTAATTTAATGGCTGTTCATTTTTAGTAGTACAAAAGGGGGTGGTGATGGACGGAGCATCTGAATCAATCAAACACTGGGGTGGCAGAGTGGGCTAAAGAACGGTGATGGATTACACCCAGATCTTTTGACTGGGTGTGAGTGTTTGATTGATTCAGATGCTCTGTCAATCACCACCCCCTTTTGTACCGCTTTTGGCCATAAGTGTGGCAGGGTATGCTCAGACGTGAGTCCCTTGCTCACTTTGCCACTGGATTCAAGTAAGCTGGACTGAAGATGGCTGGAATGCCAGAAACCGGTCCTCGGAAGCTTGTTTCCGGTCCAGGGAAGACATGGCTTGGCAGTTCGGGCTGGACTGGTCCCATGAGGCACAGAGTCAGACTGATCTGCATATAGCCATGTCTGAACTGGGGTGGCAGAGTGGGCTAAAGAACAGTGATGGATTAAACCCAGATCTTTTGACTAGGTGTGAGTGTTAGATTGATTCAGATGCTCCGTCCATCACCACCCCCTTTTGTACTGCTTTTGGCCACCATAAGTGTGGCAGGGTATGCTCAGACGTGAGTCCCTTGCTCACTTTGCCACTGGATTCAAGCAAGCCGGGCTGAAGACGGCTGGAAAGCCAGAAACCGGTCCTCAGAAGCTTGTTTCCGGTCCAGGGAAGACATGGCTTGGCAGTTCGGGCTGGACTGTTCCCATGAGGCACAGGGTCAGACTGATTTGCATATAGCCATGTCTGAACTGGGGTTGCAGAGTGGGCTAAAGAACGGTGATGGATTAAACCCAGATCTTTTGACTGGGTGTGAGTGTTTGATTGAGTCAGATGCTCCTTCCATCACCACCCCCTTTTGTACCGCTTTTGGCCACCATAAGTGTGGCAGGGTATGCTCAGACGTGAGTCCCTTGCTCACTTTGCCACTGGATTCCAGCAAGCCAGGCTGAAGATGGCTGGAATGCCAGAAACCCGTCCTCGGAAGCTTGTTTCCGGTCCAGGGAAGACATGGCTTGGCAAAACGGGCTGGACTGTTCCCATGAGGCACAGAGTCAGACTGATTTGCATATAGCCATGTCTGAACTGGGATGGCAGAGTGGGCTAAAGAACGGTGACGGATTAAACCCAGATCTTTTGACTGGGTGTGATTGTTTCATTGATTCAGATGCTCCGTCCATCACCACCCCCTTTTTTTACCGTTAATGTATAGTATGCAAATGCTTTGGATCGTTAATGTATCTGTTTAATACTTTTTAAAAAATGTTTTTAAACTTGGAAGCCACTTATTTAATATAAAATGTATATTTATTCTCGCTTTTATGATTTTTAATTGCTGTTAAAATCGAATAAAGCATATTCTGATTCTGATTCTGAGTCCAACTGGTCTGGCGCTGCATTAGAGGTTCCAATTCTGCTATCAGCTGAAGGGTCATTGCACCATTCAGCCTGTACTTATCGTATATTTCATCCTCTGATTGTCCCAGCAATGTGATGCGCACTCTGAATACCTGCTCCTGTATTCTCAATCTACGCTGTGCTTCTGTGTGGATCCTCCTCGCTATCACGTAGAGCGCTGCCATTGTGAAATGTTCCAGGTGCCTGCTGGGTCAGTTTAAATAGGTTTCTGAGTGTTTGCACCTGTGTGATTTTTTTCTCTCAACTTACCACCTGATTGTGATTACCCTTATTCTGCACTTGCAAATATGTGATTTCCATGCAAATCACAATTTGTGAGTTTACATGCATTGGTTGGCTAATTTTTATTAGAGAATCACTATTTGCAATCGCAGTTAGGGAAATCTTAAATAAGGGTTTGCATTTTGGTTCTCGCAATTTGTGAGAATTCTTATTTTTGCGACTTTGTAGATTATTTTCTAAATGGGTCCCTGCATTGGAAACAGCCTTTTTTGCGATTTGCTATGTTTGCGAGGTATTTTTTGCGTGATGCATGTGCCTGATTGTCATTTACAATGCCAAGAGCTTAAACTAGTGTAAATGCAAGACCTATTGCATTATAAATGCAAGGCATCACGGACAACGGGGGGAGGGGGAAGGAGAAGTCATGGACAGCACACGGACGTGGAGAAGGTGGTGAAGAGCGGGCAGGCGGGTTTAAAAAAGGCATGACCATGGGAGGGAGGGAGGGGGTAAAGAAGAGAAACAGACGTAGAGAAGCAGGATTAAGGAGGGAAACACATACCTAGTAAAGAAGAGAGACAGATATGGAGATGTGGGATTAAGTAGGGAAGCAGATACAGGGTAAAGAAGAGAAACAGACGTAGAGATGGAGGATTAAGGAGTGAAGCAGATACAGGATAAAGAAGAGAAACATACGGAGTGATTCAGGATTAAGGGGGGAAGTAGATACGGGATAAAGAAGAGAAACAGATGTAGGGTTAAGGAGGGAAGCAGGTACAGGCATACAGAGTAAAGAAGAGAAACAGAGATAGAGATACAGGGTTAAGGAGGAGATCAGAAACAGGCATACAGGATAAAGAAGAGAAACAGATGTAGAAATGCAGGGTTAAGGAGGGGAGCAGATGAATACATACAGGGTAAAGGAGAGAAAGAGGTACATATTTAGGGCTAAGGAGGGAAGAAGATACAGTCATACAAGGTAAAGAAGAGAAACAGATGTAGAGATGCAGGGTTGGGGAGAGAAACAGGCCCAGGCATACAGGGTAAAGAAGAAAAACACACAGGGATACAGGGTTAAGGAGAGAAGCAGGTCCAGGCATAATGGGGATAGAAGAGAAACAGGCGTAGAGATGCATGGTTAAGGAGGGAAGCAGACACATGCATACAGGGTAAAGAAGGGAAACAGACAAAGATGCAGGGTTAAGGAGAGAAGCAGGTTCAGGCATACAGGGTAAAGGAGAGAAACAAATGTTCAGATGCAGGGTTTAGGGGGGAAGCAGATGCATGGATGCAGGGTTTAGCAAGAAGGAGGATGCAGGATTTAGTAAGAAGGCAGGTGCAGCGATGCAGGGTATGGCAGGGAAGCAGATGCATGGATGTAGAGTTAACTTAGAATGCTGATGCATGGTTGAGGAAGCATATGTAGGGTTTAACCGAGAAACAGATGTAGGGATAAGGTAGGCAGAAGAAGTGGTGATTCAAAATGAAGGAAAGCAGCAAATGCAGGGATGCCACAAGGGTGCTCTGCCCTCCAGGGGTATAGGTAAAATACTTGACGCATGTGACTATAATCAGTTGGGCACACTTTTACTCATTTCACAGGCTGACAGATGGGTTGTGTCCTAATGAAACCCACAGATTGGTACATTGGGTCGAAACGTTGACGACACACCTTGGGTTGTTTATTGAATGTTGAAAATGGAGGCCTGAAACAATCTGACGGAGGATTCCCTCTGTCACTTACTGTGTAACAAGACTTGGTTTCTTTGTTCACGCATTGTTGATTTGAAAGTCACTTTTTAAGCACGCACCCAGTGCACTGTTTCGAGCTCCTATTGATCTTTTGTGCTATATGATTACAGAACTTCTTTTCTTTCTACAAAGAGATGCTTACATGTGTTTGCTTTGTGTTTCTATACGTGTGTTAGCTTTCACAGGTTGCATAGATTTACCACCCCTGTTCAACACTGTCCATTGTTTCATGCTCCCATAATCATTTATCGGCAGTTGCCTGGCTCCCCAGTAAGTTTATGTCCGGGGTCGTTCTCTATGGTTTGAAGTGAACCTATTAATTACCAGAGTCTAGGCACTACTGGTGAATGTCCGAACAGTATCACGGAGCTCGGTAACCCAAGTGGCAGCAACATTTTATTGGGCAAAAGTAACGTCAGACGGAGTGAGGGTACAGCTTCTCCACCAGAGGCTACATCTGATGTCAGCAAGGAGCGATCAAGGGGGCAGGAAAGGGAATGGAGGGACAGGAACATGACATGGGGAAGAAGAAGGTGAGGGGGCTAAAAGAGTATAGGAGAAAGAAAGTGCGGGGGTCCGATGGGAAGACATTGAACCGCGTTTAGTTTTATTTTGCGGGCTCAAATATGGCATCTGTCAACTGGTACAGTCAGGAAACTAACACGGATTAAGGAAAGGGCACGGAATATGGGAGAACACATGTGTGGGGGGTTGTGGGTCACTGCGGGTGAGCACCATCCTCTGGTCCTGGGGTCGTCTCCCGAAAAACACAGCTGACAGACATGATGGGGCAGGGTGAATCTGGGTGCCAAACAAATCCCATGTAACAGCAATGCAATTCTGTGACAAAGAGGTGCACAAAAGTCCCAGGTGCGGCGGTATGCGCATTACAGATGGTGCCACATTCCCATGAGAGGTTCTGGACTCAACCGAGATCCTCCTTGTAGGAGAGAGCTCAGAAAGTTTCTTACCAGGCCTGCGATGTTCAGCCGGCCCTGCCTGATAACCCACAGCTGGCGATGGGGTGAGGGCCAGACCCTTACCTTTCGGAATTTCCACCCCACTTCTCCCCAGGGTCAAGCAATGCCAGACGAGCTCCTGACAGGGAATTTCCTGGATACTGAATCCGAGGGGGTGGTCTTGGGGTGCCAAAACTGATCTTTGCAGCTGGTGCCACGTCGCTAAAGCCGGCCCTAGAAACAAACATTGCTCGCTGCAAACGCAGATGAATGCCCCCTTCCTAAACACCCGTACAGCATGTCTTTACAGGCTCACTGCTGTCTCGCTTTCCAATTGTAGGTTGCTTTTTATCTATCTGGTTTGCTAATAAGTTCTCTTTAATGGTCTTGCATGGGCCGGTCTTCTGTTCCAATCCGACCCTGCTTTCTAGTGCTTGGAAGCAGAGAGCTGCGCTCAGCCACCTGCCTTCTTGCGTCAATCACATGAGAATGTGTCCAAGAAAAAAGGTGAGGCCTCCTTTACCTCTCAGTGCAGGCGCGTCGGACTCTGCTACGGGAAAACATTCACCTGCTTAATACAGAGAATTTGTATTTGTATTTGTATTTGTATTATTACCTATAAAGCGCTAACAATCATCCAGAATAGGATATCACGGCGCTATAACAGCTATGATGCGTGCAGGAAATTCGCATAGATTGAGCTAGTTTAGTCCGGTTTAGGGAAGAGGAAGGTTTTGAGATGTTTCCTAAATGCCAGGTGGCAGTCGGTGAGTCTGAGAGCCGCGGTTCGTTCCATTTGATTGCGGCTAAGTGGGAGAAGGCACGCTCTCCCATCCTAGCTCTCTTCACCCGAGTAGTTCTTGCTCTTGCCGTGAATTGAGAGCGAAGATTTCGGGTTGGAGCATTGAACTGAATCCTATTTCTAAGAATAAGTGGACCTGTATTGTGCAGTGCTCTGTGTGTTATACACATCATTTTGAAAGTTGTTCTCTGCTTCATTGGCAGCCAATGAAGTTCATTTAGGCAGCTATTGGCTGAGTCAAACTTTCTTTTCTTGCAAACGGCCTTAGGCGCTGCGTTCTGTACTATTTGTAATTTGGTGAAGAGATATTCTGCCATGCCTACGAACAGGGAGTTTCCGTAGTCCAGCCTACTCATTAGTAGTGACTGAACCAGGATTCTTCTGCACTCTATGGGAATCCAAGGGAAGACTCTTTTAAGCATCTTTAATACAGCAAATCCTTTGCCGCATATAGAAGATACGTGAGATTTCATAGACAGGGTAGTGTCCATCATTATTCCTAGATTTCTTGCTGTTAGTGTCGGAGTCGGTGGAGTGCCCAGGGATTCAGGCCACCAGCTGTCATTCCACAATTGAGTGTGTCCACCAAACAGCAGTATTTCCGATTTGTCTGGATTCAATTTGAGACAATGGTTGCGCATCCAGTCAGACAGTTCTGAAAGACAGTTTAGTAGCCTATCCTTGGGGTCATTCCTCTCGTCAAGGATTACAGTTAGTTGGGTGTCGTCTGCATACGAGCAGATTTCGACACCCCACTTTCTGCCTATTGCTGTCAAGGAAGACACAAATACGTTGAACAACATTGGGCTTAATGAAGCCCCCTGTGGGACCCCGTATTTGATGTTCCGATGCGGGGATGAGAAATTGCCCATGCGAACAGATTGCGTTCTGTCCGATAGGAAGGATTGCAGCCACCCCAATGCTTTGTCTCGGATGCCTTTTGCTGCCAAAGTTCTTAATAGCAGTTTGTGTGGTACGGTATCAAAAGCCGCCGAGAGATCCAATAGTATCCAATAGTATCAAGGCGACTGTTTTTCCCTGCTCCACATGCATTCTGATGTTGTCCCGCACAGACAAGAGTGTAGTTTATGTGCTGTTGTTGGCCCTGAAACCTGTTTGTGAGATATCTAGTAAGTTGTTAGTTTCAAGGAAACTGGCCAGTTGCCTATTAATCAGTTTTTCAAGTACTTTAGATAGATAAGGAAGTTGAGATATGGGCCTGTAATTGGCTGGATTATTGATGTCTAAACCTGTTTTTTTTAGGAGAGGGGTAACTGTGGCGTTCTTCCAGCTGATTGGGAATTCTGCGGCTTCTAGCGAGTGGTTCAGCAATTGAGTCACTGCTGGGCAAATTATTGGGGTGAGTTGCAAAAAGATATGGTGGGGACAAGGGTCCAGAGGGGAGCCTTATTTAATTTCAAGCATGACTTTGCCCACTTCTTCTTCCGAGAATGGGCCAAAGCTGGAACAACAGACCAGGGGGAGGTGTGACTCAAGGTCCTCTGAGCCATCCAAATTGAAGTTGGAAAATGAAGAATAAATCGTATCAATTTTCTCACAGAAAAAGTTGTTCATTTTATTGCAGCCTACTTGTGAGGGAGTCAGATTTGATGAGAGGCTGGTAGGACTGCATAATTCTTTGACTATTTTGTACAGTTCTTTAGACTCGTCTAAAGAACTCTACAAAATAGTCAACTTCAATAGTCTTTAATGGCTTTAGTATATTTTGTGAGTTCCTTTTTATATGCCCTTCTGGTGTCTTGAGTTCTTGTTAGTCTCCAGTTGTGTTCGAGCAGTGTGCATTTTCCTTTTAGTGCCTTTAGTTCTGGCCCATACCATTTTTCTGACGTGGTGCGCCTGGGTTTGGTATTAGAGCGAAGCACTGAGCAATGCTCAAGGGCCTTCGAGATGTGGTCCTGAAGCATATCTGAATCTTCGTTAATGTTAGTTTTTCCTGCATTGGAATAGGTGAAGTAATGCTGAAAATTTTCTATATTAAAGCTTGTCCAACTCCTTCTTTGGGTCGCTGCTGGATTTGAAAGTCTGGTATTTTTAACAGGTAGGTGGATGTTGAACACAATCAGTGAGTGATCCGTCCATACCATTGACTTTATCTCTTTGATTAACATTGGATTTATATTGGAAAACACCAAGTCTAGGATATGTCCGGCCTTGTGTGTTGGCTGTTCGATTCTCTGGGATAGCTGTAAGATTTCCATATTCTCTACTAACTGTATGGCAAGGGGGTTGTTACTATCATCATAGTTAATGTTAAAGTCCCCTAGGAGCAGAATATTTTAGTTGTGAAGACAGACTGGCATGACTTGCGCAAGGATTTGGGTATTAAAATCAGACGTGCAGTCTGGTGGGTTATAGATAATGACCCCACCGAGTAAAATATTGGTGTTAATGGACACTGAGAATGCCATGGCTTCGTGACTGCTAGCCTGAGTAATCACCTCTTGTCTGCAAGTGAGGGAGTCTTTATACAGCAGTGCTACCCCCCCTCCCTATTTTTTCTCCCTGTTCATGTTAAGGATTTTATAGTTATCAGGGAGGGACGTGGCAATATCCGGGGTGCTGTGGTTGTCAAGCCATGTCTCAGTAATGAAAGCTAGGTCTGGTTTATCAGTGTTCACAGAATCCCAGATTTCAATTGCGTGCTTCGGAAGGGATCTTGCGTTGAGATAAATACATCTCAAAACCAGGTCGGGGTGCTAGTATTAGTGGGGCAGTGCGGGAGATCACACTCCCATTTACAGTTCTGGCAACCGACTGGCCCCATAGTATTCAGGGGTCCCAATTGAACACATGACGCTGGGCTCATTGCACCTAATAAATTCAACTTTCTAAGCTCACTGCTCGAATAAGTAGTGACATTTGTAGACATAGTTAAGGTTTGGCTGGTCAGTAGGGCAGGGGTTGTGGCCCCTGGCCCCGGCCTGTCGCGGATGGGCACAGACGGGCTTGCCTTTGGCACGCCTTCGGCGCGCTGCCGGCGCGCCCCCTGCGCCCGTCCGCTGCGCTTCCGGGGTAACAGCTCCATTTTGTAGTGGCGAGGGCAGAAGGGGCCGAGCACTAGTCTGCTCGCCCTGTTCCTGCTCCTCACCCAAGATGGCGGGCCCCTCGGCAGCACCTACTCGGCTGCAGTGGGGGTGGTCTGGGGGTGATTCCGATTCAGGGCAGCCAACTCAACTCTGCAGCGGTCCACAGCGCGACGAAGCACACCGCTGTAGCCCCGTGACAATTGGGTGGCGCAGTGAGTAATAAAGGGGAATATCTGTTGACTCGTTAAAATCAGTAAACAGTATTAAACGCGGCGATTACATTTTTTAAAAGCACCAAAACAATGAGCAATCATATCACCTTACTAGTCCCGGCTTTCGGCCTCAGGACGCTACATACAAACATACCACACGCATTAGCAATCAATGAGGGTGTGAAGAAATGGGCTTTTTGTAGTGACGAGGGCAGGAGGGGCCGAGCACTAGTCTGCTCGCCCTGTTCCTGCTCCTCACCCAAGATGGCGGGCCCCTTGGCAGCACCTACTCGGCTGCAGTGGGTGTGGTCTGGGAGTGATTCCGATTCAGGGCAGCCAACTCAACTCTGCAGCGGTCCACAGCGCGGCAAAGCACACCGCTGTAGCCCCATGACAATTGGGTGGCTCGGCGAGTAATAAAAGGGGAATATCTGTTGACTCGTTACAATCAGTAAACAGTATTAAAAGTGGCGATTAAATTTTTTAAAAGCACCAAAACAATGAGCAATTATATCACCTTACTAGTCCCGGCTTTCCGCCTCAGGACGCTACATACAAACACACCACACGCATTAGCAATCAATGAGGGTGTGAAGAAATGGGCTTTTTGTAGTGATGAGGGCAGGAGGGGCCGAGCACTAGTCTGCTCGCCCTGTTCCTGCTCCTCACCTAAGATGGCGGGCCCCTCGGCAGCACCTACTCGGCTGCAGTGGGGGTGGTCTGGGAGTGATTCCGATTCAGGGCAGCCAACTCAACCCTGCAGCGGTCCACAGTGCGGCGAAGCACACCGCTGTAGCCCCGTGACAATTGGGTGACACGGTGAGTAATCCTCACGTCGTCCTTGTGACCTTGTGGCACTTTCTGCCTTCCCTGGCATGACTCACCAGCCGTCTCCCTTGTGATGACTGGCACAAAAGGCTGGCAACCACGGTTATATTATGGTTTTGTAGAGCACAGCGCCACAATTCCTCTGTGTCTTGGTACTTGTAAGCTCCCAGAGACGGGACAAGGGCACAAGTTGGTGGTTGCTATTTGTGGGATGTGGCTAGGGCCCTTGGACAAGTGACCAATGCCTTGGAACAGATCCAGGCTGGTACTGTTGGTGGCAGCAACTTAACGGGAGAGGAGGGGAGTGAGGAGCCTGATGGGGCCAGGAACAGGCTGACCACGGTGCCGGCCAGTCTGCAGGATACTTCCCCTGAACTGAACTGACCTGTGTTTAACTGGCCTGGTAAGTATGTTTAAGCCCACGCCAATAAAACAAGCATTTGCAATGCAATAGAACTCGCATTTATGCAAGATCTATTGCATTGCAAACAGGAGTTCTGGTGGGCGTGGGGCAAGGGGGCGAGAAGGCACGAACAATGGGGGGAGCAGAGAATGCAGGGACAGTGGTTGGTGAGGGGGAGAGAAGTCACGCGAGATAAAGAGTGCTCATGCAATACTCGAAGTAAAGGGGCCAATAGCTTCGGAAGGATACAAATGATGACATGGCATAATAAGGCGGGACAAACAAGCCTCATTATCAAGCAGAAGACAGAATTTACGAAGGACAAACACAGAAGCCAATGAAAAATATAGGCGGAGAGTGAGGAAAGCTTCTCTCTCCATACAGGGCTACTGCATGCCTCGCAGAGTTAACTGCGCATGCGCGCCGCCGCCAAAGCTCGACCTAAAAGGATCCCACACCAATTCATAAAAATAGAGCTAAATTTACCAAACAAAAAAAATTACAAAATTCCAATCATTAGAGCCAGAGTTATAAACTTTTAAAGAAATAAGTGAAAATAGCACCAAAAAGATGAAAGTGCCGACTGCGGCCATCTGGTCACGTTGGACCACATCAAAGTCAAATGTTCAGGCCTAGCACAATGGAGCACAGGTCAGATTCAGTCCCAGATTAGCCCCTATGTAGTTTTACCTTCTCAAGTTTTATGGCAAGAGTCGTGTTCGCATTGGAGAGGGTCATGGGGAGGAAGGAGAGCATGGCGTGAGGAGCAGGTTGGGCATCACGGGCATGCAGGCTGGTGCTTCAAATTGCCAGTCCCCCAGTGGTCGATGCTGCAGTGAGAAGAGATGGGTCAGTGGCAGTTTATGCCTATTTCCTATGTGAGAGGTGTGGCCTCATGGACACAGGCCTGTTTGTGGAAGGGAAGATCCCAAAAGTTTAATTTGAGCATGTTGAGCTACACCACTGATCCAGGACCTGAGGCGCACCACTTGGGGGTCAGAGACCTGCTGCAGCTGAGTCCAGGAGCTAGCTGGGGAGCCTTTTATATCCCTGACACTTAATCAGGAAGCCAGCAGGCTAGCCCTTTGAGTCCCCCTGGGGTCCTGGGTTCAAGATGAAGTTGCAGGTCTATTACGTCTTCCACAGGCAGGAGGGCAGTAGGCAGCAGGTCAGCTGATCAGCACAGCAGGGCAGCAGTTCCTTTAGAGCAGCAGTCCAAAAGGGTGGCAGTGCACGTAGCAGCATATCAGTCTTCGCCCTGGCAGAGTATCCAGAGATCCAGAATTATACTGAAGAGTTGGTGTCAGAGGTCCAGTAGTTATGCCGAATTGTGCCTTTGAAGTGGGGAAACAGCTCCTCAAGGGTTCTCGCAATAAAGGTATTCACCCATGTTAGGACCTGTCTGGCTACAACTGCGAGTCTTGACCTGCTGGTAGATTTTGAGAATAGCACCTAAGGTAGAACATAAAGCTGGGGAAAGATAGCAAATCTTTGCTAGCAGTGAAGCAAAGTCAGTGGCTGAAACATTCAGTTTTTCCTTGCTTAGACCTTTTATAGGCACTTTTAGTAGTAAAATGTAAACATTCCTTTCATAGGTTTCCCTTACTCGAATTCTCACGTGTTTTTGCTCATCACATACTTCCCTATTTTCCCAAATTATTTAATAAATGTTATTGTGCTTTGTTTACTTTAAAATAATTGGTGGTGCTTGACCACACATTTCTCTGGAGAAGTACCTACTACTGGTGTCACACCTACCATGGATTGAGCAAAATATACCAGAGAACTGGTTTGAGCCCTAAACAAGTTGCATTTATTAAGTGGGAAATAACCCCCTCTTTTAAATTATTGACCCACAATAGCCCACTTTGAGGGAAAGAGAGTAACAGAGAAAGAGAGAGAGAGAGAAAGAGAGAGAGAGAGAGAGAGAAACAGAAGTGTTTGCAGAATTTGAAAAGCTAAGAATATAGAAGAGAATAGAGAGGAAGGGTCAAGTTGCGAAATATAGATGGAAATATGGGTAGGAATTAGAAAGTTTGGAAGGCAGAATATAACAAGAAACAGGGGAAATTAAAAGATGACAGAGTGGAGATTTATAATCGGATATATCAGAAGGCTATGGAAGAATTTGGCTAAAGTGAGAAGATCAGAGAACAAAGGAGAGAGAGTGAGAGGAACAGAAATGATGGGGTGAAAAAGAAAGAAGTTAAGGAAGAGTTACCATTGACAAGCAAATGAAAAGTAAAAGAGTTGTTAATAATTGTATGAAAGGCAAACCAATTACCTTTGAACCTAACGTGTGTGCACGACCGAAGCCTTACTCGTGGCTTGCACACCTCATGCATGTCATGTCTAAGGGGCTGTCTGCTTTTGGCTTGAATTGAAGAGCAACTGACAGAGCAGCCACCGGGTAAGGCATAGGGTTTGTGTGGGGCTCCCTGCAGCCAGTGCTGTGGCAGGTAGGTGACTATTGAAATTAAGGTATTGTAACACGATTTATACTGCAAGTTGCATGGGTAATATGTTGCGCACCTTTACTGTGTGAATGTTGGGTCGGTGCCACTTCCATGGTCGCGCTCTATGTATGTAGGTCAATGTTTTGATGGGTGGGTAATGTGACAATCAACCACCTCGACAGCTTATTTTACATTGATAAAGCCCATCATGGAACACTTGTGGGGCTCTAAAATCAATGTTAATCATTAGTTGCCATCCATCCTGCTGTCTGTGATCAAATAATCAGAGACAACTAATAGGTCATCAAGCTCAGCTTTGATTAACAGGAGAACTCAAATCCGAGGGAAAGTAGTTGTGGCAGTTATATTTTTTTAAATCTTGTTTTAAGATGTCATGTCTTTTTTTCTACTGATTGGATTTTAGTTGACTGAGTGCCATCGTATCTAAGTAAAATGTACCCTATTTTTCTAAATTGGTTTGGGAATTTTCTTGCGTTGCGTTTATACTTTATTACTGTTTGAGTGCTGCATTGGTACTTTACACATTGCCTCTAAGTTTAACCTGCCTGCTCTAGTGCCGAGGTACTAGAGGGCTAAGTATAGGTTTAAGGTGTTACTTTTATGATTCACCTTGGGATGATTCAGGTCGTCATTTCAGGTGGTTTCTCACCTCCCCTCAACAAAAACCTAATTTCCTTTGTGAAGGTTTTGAAAACATCTGCCAATTCACTAACAATTTGGTCATGCATACATTGGCTGTGTTAGGCGTATGAGCGGCAGCAACGTGTGACAGCATGATGTATGCAATTGAAAATAATGACACTAAATTGCTCTGGTTGCTATTGACTAAGAGCACCAGCATTTAATTTACTGAAAAACAACTGAATATATTTGTGCCACTGTATGCATGTGTAAAATGCAAATACATATTTGAAGCTTCCAGAGTGCAGCATCAGTTTATATTTTTTTCTACAACAGTTGAATTAAAAAGACCACATACGTTCGAACATGCTAAATATTTTACTCATCTAGTGCCCACGCAGGTTGATGCCAATTTATTGAAAGCTAAGTTAAATGGATAGCAGTGATTACCTCCCCCTTATTTCAGGTACATTTGCATACCTATGTAATACTGATACATTTGCTGGGATAACCACAGAGTGCTATATTTAAGAAGGGAAACCCCCTGTTAGGAAATGAGTTCCGACCTGCTTAATGCCCCGAAATTTTGGAATTTTTACTTCTGCTATGATTGACACTGACTTTAGGCTTGTCCTAAAATGGATCTCAGTGATAACCATCTGTGTCATCCTTTTGAGTAAGCATGGGTTAGAAACTTGTCACTGATTACAAGCAAATATGGGGGATATTCTCAAGAACGTGTGATAATTATTGCAAAATAAGCTTAACGCATCTCTTCACATCGCAGTCTATTACAGGAAAATAACAGCGGTACCATGCGATAGTCTCATGATAACGCATCAAATGTCCGTGACCGGGACAGCAATAAAAAAGTAAACCCCCAACGCGAAAAAAGTTGCGATTAGCCCAACCGCGATAAAAAAATCTGCGATAATCTTCCCCAGTCCTGCAGTTCACACACAGAAAAATCACCATAAAAGAAGAAAAAAAAACATACAAACAAAAGCCAAACAACAGCGAAGCACAATGGAGGTGGCCGGAGCAAGTACAGAGGACAACCAGAACCCCAAAAGACCCCCAGAGGACCAGCCTGGGACCTCGGGGTCAGGGAAGAGCAAGGACAAGAAGAGTAGGAAGAAGCGGTTCAGTTCGCTGGAAAACAGGATCCTGATAACGGAGGTGGTAGAACACCATCAACTACTGTTCGTCACCTCCAATGTGTCATTGGCAACAAAAAATGGAATATGTTAGTCCGGTAACAAGACAAAATATCGAATTCAAAATATAGAATTACCAAAATATCGAAGTCAAAATATGGAGTGGTGAAAAATATCGAATTGAAGGTAAGTAATTTAATATCGAATACTAATTTTTACCCCTACGCTCGCTTGCCCTACTGTTGCACTCTCTGGAGTGGGAATAGTAATTTTTGCCCCTACGCTATCCAACGCTTACCCTACTGTTGCACTCTCTGGAGTGGGAATAGTAATTTTTGCCCCTACGCTATCCAACGCTTTCCCTACTGTTGCACTTTCTGGAGTGGGAATAGTAATTTTTACCCCTACGCTATCCAACGCTTTCCCTTCTGTTGCACTTTCTGGAGTGGGAATAGTAATTTTTACCCCTACGCTATCCAACGCTTTCCCTTCTGTTGCACTCTTTGGAGTGGGAATATTAATTTTTATCCCTACGCTATCCAACGCTTTCCCTACTGTTGCACTCACTGGAGTGGCAATAGTAAATGTTATATTTATGATTTCATTATTTCAATTACTTTTAAGACATTTAAAAAAATTCAATATTTTGACTAACTATACTTTTTAAAACTATATTTCTATTCTATATTTTTGTACTTACCTGTTTGTAGATAGGAATTCGATATTTTTGCATTCTATATTTTTTCTTCGATATTTTGGTAATTCTATATTTGTGTATTCGATATTATGTCAGTGATCTGTTAGTCCATCAGGGATAAGATGAATGCTGTCGGAGTGCTGAAGAGGAAAATGGAAGATGTCAAGAGGCGCTGGAATGATGTGAAGTGCAAAACCAAGCAGAAACTTGCCAACAACCAAAAGGGAGCAAAGCAGACAGGAGATGGAAGTCCAGAGCCACAGGAGGACCTGGACGAGATGGAGAAAACGGTGTCCACAGTAATCAGTGGGGAGACGGTGGCAGAAGTTGTGGGACCGGACACTACTCAACATGACCGGACAGAACAGCGGCAGGGAGAATAACGACCAGGGACTTGGGGGACGGGGGAGATGGGCACAATGGCACACATGCACAATTAAGTAGAGCACATCTGCGGACAAACCGTGCCCCAGACCCCCAACTCCAACCAAGAGACCAATATACCCAAGTATGCAAAATCTCAGCACTCAATATGCACAGAAGTCAAAGGCAAACCACATGAGAGGGAGAAGGGGCAGCAAAATCAGAGCTGCAGGCGCAACTACCCCAAAATGCTGCACACACACTTAACAGGCAGAGCACATCAACATTGACAACAATGTGGTACAAACCACAACACGTCCAAAACAGAACAGAGTACACAACTGGTGCCGCTTGTGTGTAAAAACTGGCCAGTCACATTTGGCATTGCAAGGAAATGTGAGATGATGATGTACACGTACAAACACACATCCATGATGGTGTTGAAATTTCCAATGTCCCGCATCAAATAGGGAGCTCCTCCCAAACAGTCACAATGTACACTGTCATGCAGTCTGAATGCAAACATGTACATTGCATCAACATACATGTGAACACAATGTTAAACTGCATCTCCCCTTCATATTGCAGAGGGAAATCCAATGCCTCCTGCAGAGCAGGCTGAACGTCTCTTCTCTGATGATGAAGAGGACCACCACACATTCGACCCCGTTGCATTCCAACAGCTAGTGGACAGCCTATGCACCCAACCTCCATGAGCAGGGCAGCCCAGCTGCTACGAGGAGACCTCACCCCCTGCACAGACCACACAGCAGGCAGCAGGCAGCAGGCAGCACCCACCACCACAGCTGTCTCCCAGGACCCCCACGAAGATCACAAGGCCTTCCAATCCCATGTGTTGGGTTGCCAGGAGCAGCTGGCTGAACAGGGGCAGGTGGGGTTCGACCGCATGGCAGCCAAACTAGATGCCATATGCGCATGCCTATGTCCCATCAGGGACCACTCACAGTCTCTAACGGGCACCCACAGTCTGCTCCATGCTCTCCAACTAACCATTTCTGACATTGCTGGAGTCCTGACTCAGAGACAAGAACAACTGTCTAGGCAGAGTGGCTCCAGCGATGTCACCTGGGAGTTGGGACACATACGGAGGATAATGGAGACCATGGAGTGGATGCAGGTGGAAAGAGCGGCCGCCACGGCCGCACACTAGCGAGAAGTAGCTGGGTTCCTCAATGCCCTAAAGAACATTCTCATGGCATTGCTGCCACAAGGTCTGGCCTAATGAATGCTGCTGCTACCACTACATCCACATCTCCGCCACCTGAAGTGTCAGTGCCACACAGTGCAGCAGACATTCCACCTCTGGCCCCTGAGGTATCTCTGCCACACAGTGCTGGAGACAGAACACCACCTCCCACACGTAAGGCACATGAAACAGCAGAGGACGAAGATGCTGATGAATCTGCCTTACTGGTAAGAAGAAAACTGTAGCATTCATCTCCGGCATATGGACGGTTTCCGCTTGGTTCTGCCCTCTGCATCATCACCTTCCACTGTCCCCCGATACACTCTACCACACTCACCTTTGATCTCAACATGGACTGCCATATTCTGTTTGGTCACCAATGACACAGCATTCAGAGTGCGGACTGTGCTCTTCCCCTTCCATTGAACTTGTCATTCCCTGAAGGACTCTGGCTGGCCCTCCACAGACCAACAATGTAAAGTGGGGTTTGAATGGCCCTGTACTACACCAACTACAACACTCCGCTGAATGTGCATTAAACATTCCTATTCACACAGATGTGTGATGTCTATGATCTTTCAAGTGTGGAAGTATGGATAAATGCAGGGTCAGTGATTCCACCTTACGTCCATGTTGCTCATGTTGTGGGACTTGGGTCACAGGGTGACACATTGCCGATTGTGGTCTAGGCGGCGCCGGCACTACAACAGGGCATTAGTTACTGCCTTGTCCAGCTTAGGACGGAACCACACCCAGAGCCCCGGGGCCCCGGAGTCATTGTTCACACCCTTAAACTGGGCTGGCATACGCCAGCCCACTCCACTTATGCTTACAGGGACGACGACAATGCTACAAGTCCCAGGTCTTCCTTGTAGTTATCTGCTGCTCACAGGTCTAGTTGTCAGCATGCTACAGCCACTCCCTCACAGCTGATTTACACCCACACCACACCCATCCAGCAAACACATCACATGACATGTGACCCTGCCAATAAAAAGGTCCGGGCACACATGCTCTACGCCATTTCCACTCTCTATCTGGGTGTATTCATGTGGTTATTATGTATGCATGAGGTCTTATGGCCCTGCAACTTCACATTTCCCAGTGCCGGAGGTGAGATGATGGCGTCCGCACCACGAGACTCAATCATAGAGGGTCTATGACTTGCCTTGCACAGACTTGGTGGCACCGGATACACTGCGACCAGCACAGGCACACCGCCACAGGACGGTGACTTTCGGTTCACTGAGGAAGGGGCACTATAAGTGCTGAGCGGGTGTGCAGCCTGCGATGATGCCCCGGACTGGTAAGGATTTCACATACACTGCACCCTGCCCACAGGGGTACCTTGGGCCTACCTTAGGGGTGGCTAATAGGTAAGAAAGAGAAAGGGTAGGACATAGCAAGTGGGTGCACTTGCCAGGTCAACATGGCAGTACCAGACTGCACACAGGCTCTGCAATGGCAGGCTCCTCCTACCATAACTCCTGCTGCTCTAGTTGTCCGCATACTGTAACCTTCCTAGTTGCCGAAAGATTCTCTATCTCTCTGTTTAGGTTCATACCTAACCTATATGTCTTCAATTTTTTGTAAACCTATTTTTCTTATTTTTTTATGCTCATTTTGATGTAAATCGCTCTGATACCTTCGGGTTTAGCTAGTACTTTATAAAATCTATGAATAAATAAAATGTCCCATAACATGTACACCGCGCCTTGTTCGATATGCATGCAATGGAAACCCTTTCAACATAGGCTCACATAGGTGGTGCTGCATGGGTAAGCCTCTCAGTGCTCCTCAGAGTGGTGGTACCCACTATATAAATGTTACAATAAAATACAACAGTGCAAGCAGCATCAGTTAGACATGTCTGAAAAGGCGAAAAGATCGAAATGACAATTAAAGAAAGTACTGGGCGGGTCGGGGAGTTGGAGAATTTCCACAGAGGACACGGGAAAATGACATGATTATTTATTTAATTTCCCCTCGTCGTCTGCACGGCCACAGCTGCAACCAACGAGTCTGAAGACACTGAGGGGATGCAGGCAAATTCCAGAACTCTATAAAACTAGCCAAACATTAAATGCATACATCAATAACTAAACAAATAGATCCCGAAGTAATCATGAGATCGTCCATTCACGAGACATCATGAAAAGTACACCCAACGATTGGATGTGAACTACACTCTTTGGCCCACATGCATCATTGTGTCATTTTGCATTTCTTAATTTGCGAAAAATAAGGAATCGCAAATTAAGAAGTGCAAAATGCTATGCATCATTTTTTTCGGTATTTCTTTGTGATTCGGTAAAAATCGCAATTTTTACCGAATCCCAAAGAAATACCGAATACTTAAGTTAATTCTCGCAATTCCCATTGATTCCTATGGGCCAAAAGGCCCATAGGAGTCAATGCAAATTGCGAGTGGCACTTAGAAAATTTCATGAGTGCAGGGGGGGGTCCAAAGGACCCCCCCATGCACCCCTGAAATGTATTTTTCGCATCATGTTTCACACACACATGTCCTAAGGACATGTGTGTGTGAAACATGAATGTTGAAAAAAAAACATTTAAAGCATTTTAAACACTTTTTCCAAATTTACCGAGTGGTTCAACCACTCGGTAAATTTGGAACCCTAATTGCGAATTTCCACTCGTCAAAGTAATGATGCATTGCTTTTAAGAAGTCGCACATCTGCGACTTCTTAAAAGCACCCGCAATTTTAGAACTCGCAACAATGTTGCAAATTCTAAAATTGCTTCATGCATCCCAAAAAGCACTTTTGCATTCGCAAACGGCCGATTTTAAGGAATCGCACCGTTTGCGAATGAAAAAGTGCTTGATGCATGTGGGCCTTTGCTACAAATAATAAAATATCATGAAATATAAAGGGGCACATGCATCAATCTAGGATTTTGCCTTTCCTAAATAGCGAAAATTAAGGAATCGCTATTTAGGAATTGCAAAATCCTATGCATCAAGAAGTCCTAAATTTTTTTAGGATTTCTTACATTTCGGAATTTGCGATTCCTTAATTGCGAATCGCAATTAAGTAATGGCATTACATTGATTCCTATGGGCCTAGAGGCCCATAGGAATCAATGCCGTTTTGCATTTCTTTTTTTAGGAAATCGCAATTTGTTGATGCATTGCAAGGGTGCAGAGGGGGTCCAAAGGACCCCCCCTGCACCCCTGAAATGTATTTTAAAGTGCATGTTTCACACACACATGTCCTAAGGACATGTGTGTCTGTAACATGACACTTTTCAAAATGCATTTTTGTGCTTTTTGAAACAATTTCGCAAATTAACACGAGGGTCAACCTCGTGTTAATTTGCACTTCCTATTTCAAAATTCGCATTTTTAAAAAAAATGATGCATTGCATTTATGGAATCGCACAAATGCGATTCCTTAAATGCATTCGCATTTTTAGGAAATGCAAAAAAAAACGAATTTTGAAAAAAAATTTCATGCATCCCAAAAACGTATTTAGGAAGCGCAAACGGGTGAATTTTCCGATTCGCACCGTTTGCACTTCCTAAATAGGTTGATGCATGTGCCCCAAAATATGTTAAATCCGATATGCGACTTTTCGGCATGTGTGTAATAGAAACGTTGTTGAAGTCAAAGACTAGTTTGAATAATTTCTTAAAAAAGCTTTTTTTTTTAATTATGCAAGTGAACGTTCTCTGACATCCCAGCGAATGTAAAAATAACCTAGGCATTAAATTTCCATCACCCACATCTTGTTCATTGCTTTATTATTTACCCTGCCCGTGGCTCTGTTGTAATCTCGTCTTGGCCTCTGTAATTAACTTCCTACTGCGGAATACTGGGTTTTCCTTCAAGCTTTGCATTGCGAGAGCTGGGGTCATCTCGTCTCTCCTTCCCGGGGGCAGTCCTGCACCCGTATCCCATTCCAAGCGTGAAGTTTCACTATCATGCAAGATTTGTTCTCAGTGAACACAATGTTCTTGCGTGAAAACCTTTATTCTTTTATTCTTTTTCAATGTTCCGACGTGAAAACCTTTATTCTTTTTCAATGTTCCGACGTGAAAACCTTTATTCTTTTTGTATTTGACAATACCTCCGCGTGGTGTTTCATTATTAGTGGGCCCATCAGCTGGAAAATGGTGCCTTTTATTCTGATTCATTGCTGCATTACAGCCACAAACACGTCTTGATGGGGACCGTGGTCGCCCGCTGGGTTTCATCAGGTGCTGCGAAAGAAAGTAATAGCAGCCAAATATGAGCCCGATGGCTTCCATGCGCCTAACCTGCTGGCACCCGGAGCTGGTGGGGAATTCGAAGCACCTTTTGACACCGTATTGATTGTTCCTGGGTTTTATATGCTGGGTTAGTCACACTTCGGTGTTTCAGTGCGTTTCATTTAAAGCACGGCGCCTTTTTTCACGTGTCATTTATGTTCTTGTCAACAATGCCCCATGCAAACTGGTGCTTCATATGTGTTTGACTAGCACTAAGGGGCTTTGGTACAAGCCCCCTGCGTCACTGGGACGTCACGTTTTCCCATGTTAAAAGTGAAGCACCCCCGGTGCAAGGGGCTTCTAAACAAACAAGCCCCTAAGTTTAGTAACCAGGCGAATGCTGATATATAAACAAGCTTCTATCTCAATAGAATACACAAAGCAGTTATGTTTGGTTAGCATAAATCTGGTCATTCTAATGTTGCTTTTTGCAAAAAAGCATCTATAGGCAGCTAGATATTCACACAGCAGCTTGGGCAACCCTGTTAGTGTGTTACTAAGGATGGTAGTCCCTGATAAACTGGTTTAGGGATTGCAAACTCCACTCTACAGTGCTGACACTGCTAAATCACTTATTATACATATATATCAATCAAGGGGCGGAGGTCCGGAAACGCGTCATGGCGGCGTGTTCTGTGCACAAAGGATGGAATAAAATATAAACGCTTGCAAAATATCCGTGAGGGTCCGGTTTCGTTATTTCCCTTGAGTTTTGCTTAGGGGACTTGGCGGAGTTCGTGGCATATATATATATATTCACTCAAAAAAACTTAGGTTTCAGGCACGTTATAGTTAGGAATTAGCATTTAAAAAACTTTAGAAATTCACAGAAAAAAACATAGGTTTCAGTGGGGAAACAGCCTTAATAACGAAGCCTTTACAACGACGGACCTGAACAACGAATCCCAAATATCGAGCATTCTATGAGTCGACATCATTAACTACAACTTGACACAATCAACAACTTCCCTAAACCATCCATAAAACGACCTCCTAACTGGTCAATAGATATCACTATTACAAATGGAATGGGGTGATCAGCAAGAGCAGCAGATGCGGTGATAGTGGCCTTGGGAGAAGGAGGGAGAGTTTGTGTTCAGTAAGGGTTGCCCATTTAAGATTGGCTTACACTGTACCTATCTCACAAAAATAAAAAGTTAAAATGTGTTCTGCAGAATCTAACTGTGGTGAGAGGAGGATTTAAATGATAAAAAACTGCTGTTTTGGCTAACTGTGTCATTTACTAAATGAATAAATACCCGTTCCTTGTGGCCTACTGTCTATGTTCTGCCTCTTTAGAATGATTTTCACAAACATGGTCTAAAAGGATGTCAATTAGAGGAGCCAGGTTAGCTAAATAGAACACAATACACGTCAGTGTTTTCAATGACGAAAATAACTCTCCACCAAAGCAGAGCAGCACAACATGTTTAATTGATTACTGCCACGACTCACATGGCTAATTCCTAACTTTAACGGGCCTGAAACCTATGGTTTTTTAAGTGAATTTCAAAGGTTTTTTAAATGTTAGTTTCTAACTATGCCTACAGAGGTAGGACGTGTGAAGAAAGAAGAAACAACACACAGAAAGAAGAAAAAGAAATGCAGAAAGAAGCAACAGAAGTCCTCAGAGATGAAGAAAAGTGCAGGAAGATGGAAGACATGCAGAAGAACAAACAGAGGAGCACAAAGAGGCCTTGTTGCAAAATCATCCTGTACCCTCAACTTTTTCAGATGGGTACTGATGGTAACTGACTCTGACTAACCAGTGCTATGCTGAAGGACACTTAGAATACAGTTAAAACATCTACTTGCACTAGGGAACACTATGCGTTGGGCTACCACTGTGATTAGTATGACTTCCTCTGTAAGCCCCTAGTATATAATAGGGGGAGAGGATTAAAACGGCCTCTTAAAATATGCCACGGGGTGCGTTTGCACACTGGTGAAGGGCGGGGCGGCCTGAGATGACATGTGTGCAAACACACCCTGTGGCATGTTTTAAGTTAGTGGATTAAGTTCCCTTAAATCCTGAGGGTCCCTGGGGTCCAACTAGCCCACTAGGTAACTCCAATAAGCACCACAGAGCTGTGTTGCACAGAGGTGTAAAAAGGGGCACGGCCTGGAACACCTCTCTGCAATACAGCGCAGTGGCAGTTACTGGAAGCACCTGGTGGGCTAGTTGGCCCCCAGGGGCCCTAAGGGTTGAATGGGAATTATTTCCCCAACTTCAAATGCACCACAGGACGTGTTTGCACACGTCACCTCAGGCCCTGTCCCCTCCCTTTTCCACTGTGTAAACACGCCCTGTGGTCAATTTAGGTTGGGATATTAAGTCCCCTTGAATCCTGAGGGTCCCTAGGGTCAAATTAGTCCACTAGGTACCTCCAATAAGTGCCATTGCAGAGAGGTGTAAAAAGGGGCACGGCCAGCACCACCTCTCTGCAACGCAGCGCAGCGGCGTTTACTGGAAGCACATGGTGGGCTTGTTGGCCCCAAGGGTCCTTCTGGATTGAAGGGGAATTATTTCCCCAACTTAAAATGCACCACAGCGCTTGTTTGCACTCGTCATCTCAGGCTCCGTCCCCTCCCTTCACCACTGTGAAAACGTGCCCTGTGGCCGTTCTAAGTTAAGAGATTAAGTCCCCTTGACAACTAAGGGTCCCTTGGGTCCAACTAGCCCACTAGGTACCTCCATTAAGCATCACAGAGCTGCGTTGCAGAGAAGTGTTAAAAGGGGCGTTGCCTCTGAACACCTGTCTGTAACGCAGCTTTCTGGCGCATACTGGACATACCTGTTGGTCTAGTTGGCCCTCAGGGACTCTCACTATTGAAAAATAATAAATTCCCCAACTTACAATTCGCCTCAGGGCGCGTTTGCATAATGGTGAAGGAAGGGGGCATGGCCTGAGGTGACATGTCTGCAAACTCACCCTGTCGCGCGTTTTACATTGGAGAAATAATTCCTCCTCAATCCTGAGGGTCCCCGGGTTCCAACTAGCCCACCAGGTACCGCTAGTATGCACCAGAAAGCTGCTTTGCAGAGAGGTGTTTGGATGCCACGCCCCTTTTTACAACACTCTGCAATGCAGCTCTGTGGCGCTTGCTGGAGGTACCTGGTGGGCTAATTGACCCCCAGGGACCCTCAGGATTCGAGTGGAGTTAATCCCCCCACTTAAAACACGCCACAGGGCACATTTGCACAGTGGTGAAGGGAAGGGGCGGGGCTTGAGGTGCCATATGTGCAAATACGCCCTGTGGCGGGTTTCAAGTTGGGGAATTCAATCCTCTTCAATCCTGAGGGTCCCTGGGGGCCAACTAGCCCACCAGGTACCTCCAATATGTGCCAGGGAGCTGCGTTGCAGAGAGATGTTAAGAGGCCATGCCCCTTTTTACAACAGTCTGCAACACAGCTCTGTGACACTGATTGGAGGTACCTGGTGGGCTAATTGGCCCCCAGGGGACTTCAGGATTGAAGAGGAATTAATTCCCCCTACTTAAAATGCACCACAGGGTGTGTCACCTCAGGCCCGCCCCTCCCTTCACCACTGTGCAAACGCGCCCTGTGGCTCGTTTTAAGTTGGGGGATTAAGTCTCCTTGAATCCTAAGGGTCCCAGGGGTGCAACTAGCCTACCAGCTACCTTCATTAAGTGCCACAGAACTGCATTGCAGAGAGATGTAAACAGGGGTGTGGCCTCAGAAAACCTCTCTGCAACGCAGTCCCCTGGCAAATACTGGAGGTTCCTGGTGGGCTGGTTAGCCCCCAAGGACCCCCAGTATTCAAGGGGAATTTGTTCCCCATCTACAAACGCGCCAGGGGGAGCGTTTGCAGAGTAAAGAAACCAGGGGGCGTGGCCTCCGGCGAGATGCCGGTCTTTTAAAAAAAACATTTTTAAGAAGGGGAGTTGTGTGGCCCCCTTCTTTTCCTAATAATCTTGGCCCTGGGGACCCCATCCCCCAAGGCCTGCCCTCAAATAGTTTTTTTAAATACAAAATTGGGAATGGAGCTGCGTGGCTCCCCTCCCGAGGTCATAATCTGCCCCGGGTCCGCATCCCCTGGGGTATGGCCATTTTAGAAAATAGTTTTTCTTTTTGGAGGGGGCTACCTTGCCCCCCTACTTAGGCCATTTATGGCCCCAGGGCCCCCATCCCCCGGGGCCGGTCTTTGTTTATTATTTTTGATTTAATAAAAATATATTTTTAATATTTGAGGAAGGGGGCCGCGTGGCCCCATGCTGAGCCACTAATAGCCCCGGGGACCTCACCCCCTGGGGCTGGCCCTCTCCATTGGGGACCATGGGGGGGTTCCCAATCCCCCCACAGTCCCGCCAGCTCCCCGCGTCCAGCGGGAGCCGGCATTTCTTTTCCACGTGGGGAGCAGCTAACATGCTGCTCCTCATGTGGAAAAGCAATCGTCTTTGGTATTTGGAAGAGAGAGAGCAGTTTTCCTGCTCTATCTTCCAAATACCAAAGCAGTTTGCTATGGCAGGGCGGGAGCAGTGAGGCTCCCGTCCTGCCATAGCAAACAACAGTGTCCCAGGGGCTGGCACCCCTGGACACTGCATGAGCTGGCCCTGGTGGGTGGAGGTCCCCAGTGCCATCAAGGGCTCCAGGAGGGGGGCCACTCGATACCCTCCCACCATTTCCAAAGCCCCGGGGAGGTGGTGGTCCCCCGGGCTGGGGGTCCGTCACTGACCCCCTATTTTGAATATTAGAGCCCTGGGGAGTGGAACAGTGTCTTGATCCCACAATGGATGATGTTAGAACTTTATCTGAGAGTGGGGATGGAGGTATTCCATTTGACCAGCTGCAACCAACTCTAGGTTCCAACAGTGGAACGGTGTCTTGATCCCACAATGAATGATGTAAGAACTGCATCTGAGACTGGAGATGAAGGTACTCCCTTTGACTAGGTGTAAGAAAGTCTAGGTCCCAACAGTGGTAAGGTGTCTTGATCCCATAATGGATGATGTTAGAACTGTATCTGAGAGTGGAGATGAGGGTACTTCCTTCGACCAACTGCAACCAGCTCTAGGACCCAACAGTGGAACGGTGTCTTGATCCCATAATGGATGATGTTAGAACTGTATATGAGTGGAAATGGAGGTAGTCCCTTCGACCAGGTGCAGCCAGCTGTAGGTCCCAACAGTGGAATGGTGTCTTGATCCCACAATGGATGATGTTAGAACTGCATCAGAGACTGGAGATGAAGGTACTCCCTTCGACTAGGTATAAGAAACTCTAGGTCCCAACAGTTAAACGGTGTGTTGATCACACTATGGACAATGTTGAGGTGCATCAGACTCTGTGCTTCAGTAATTAACTGCTGCACATGGTTATTGGGCTTAGTTAACTGCTATTGCTGGAATACACCGCAGTACAGCAGGTCCAAACAGTGAAACTGGGTCTTGATTCTATGATTGAGGATGTCAGAAGTTAAAGTTTGTGATGATCTCTGTGTACCCCCTCCAATGAGGTGCAAGCAACTCTAGGTCCCAACAGTGGAACGGTGTCTTGATCCCACAATGGACAATGTTAGAACTGTTTCTGAGAGTGGAGATGGAGGTACTCCCTTCGTCCAGCTGCCACCAACTCTAGGCCCCAACAGTGGAACGGTGTCTTGATCCCACAATGGACGATGTCTGATGTTACCTGCTGCTTGCTTTTCTCAGAAGTTCATGTGTTGAGGTGCATCACACTCTGGGCTTCTATAGCTAACTGCCGGACATGATTATTGGGCTTGGTGCCAGTAGCCGGTGGAGTATACTGTGGTACAGAAGGTGCGAACAGTGTAATGGGGTCTTGATTGTATGATCGAGGATGTCATAAGTTCAAGTTTGTGATGATTTCTGTGTACCCTCTGTGATCAGGTGCAACCAACTCTGTGCTTTTGAATCGAACTGTATGTGGCTGTGAGGTGTTAATGGCCACTGCATCTGTATCTGTTCTAGACTGTGGTTTGCAGGGTTCACAATTTAGATTGAGTTATGATTGTTTAATTACAGAATCCAAAAGTTAAGTAATTAGAACATCAATTGAAACATACACAATATTGTTTTATTAGAACATTGGAATGCTGGGAGCTCCATTAAAAACAATGGAATAACTCTGCTCTTACAATGTCTTGTATAAGCCTGGAGCTGCAACACTGCAAAGTCTTTTTGTTCACAGCTCCGACTGTGAACAAATGCTTCAGGGATGATGAAGGGATTCCAATCCCCTTGCGCTCTCTTAAGGCTCAGCTTTATTTTTGAGAAGATTGCATCCTCTAGTGGCAGAATTTTCAAATAGCCTTATAGCTCTTTGTAGCTGGGCTATAGTAGCTATTCTTCTGCCTTGTTAAAGGCCCTCGCATTCAGCTTGGCCTTTTAATGCTAGAGAGGGCCTTTAATAGCATGCTACGGCCGGCTGTAAGGGTATAGTATACTTGGTTGAAGAAGTTTTTTTAGATGAGTTATAGGTTTAGTACAATGACCAAATTCATCTTGAACTTCAAAAGGAACAGTGACTAGAGTAGACTGTGGACAGATGAAATCCCAATTCAAATTGTTTTGATTTACTTATTGCAGAGTTTTATGTAATTTATGTTGTTGTATTTTGTAAAGAGGGAGTGAGAAAAAGTATTGATGGTTGTGTGTGTGAATACTGCCTTCAATTAACAACGCAGACAGTAGTTTTCACAATTCAGATTGAGTCACTATTGTAGATGATGCAGTCCTGTAAGAGAAGAGATTGCTGCAGTTTGCTCTGTCCGCACCACTTATACGCATCATTGCAGGCTCTGCATACATTTTTTTCCCTTCGTGTATTGCAAACTGTAGAGCTCAAGTCAATGCCATGTGGCTGTGGGCTCTTGCTGACTGTTCTCTCAGGCCTAAACTGCAGATAGCAGTCTTCACAATTGAGATTGAGATGATATTGTAGATGAGGTAGTTTTGTAGGAAAAGATATTGCTCCAGTGCGTACTGTCTGCACCACTTATATGTATCATTGCAGGCTCTGCACATAGTTTTTTTGCTTTGCGTATTGCAAACTGTAGAGCTCAAGTCAATGCCACGTCGCTGTGGGCCATGCTGAATGCTCTTTCTGGCCTATACTGTAGACTTCAGTGTTTAAATTTGACATTGAGTTGGTATTGTAGATGATTCTGTCCTGTAGGAAAAGATATTGCTCCACTGAGCTCTGTGTGCACCACTCACACGCATCATTGTAGGCTCTGCACACGTTTTTTGCTTTGTGTATTGCAAACTGTAGAGCTCAAGTTAATGCCACGTGGCTGTGGGCCCTTGCTAATCGCTCACTCTGGCCTACACTGCAGACAGCAGTGTTCACACTTTAGATCGAGTCGCTATTGTAGATGAGGTAGTCCTGTAGGAAAAGATATTTCTCTAGTGCATACTGTCTGCACAATGCATATGTATCATTGCAGGCTCCGCACACGCTTTTTTGTTGCTTCGCTTACGACACACTGGGCAGCTCAAGTCACCTTATATAGGTGTGGGTCATTGCTGACCTCTCTCTGAGGCAAACACTGCAGACAGCAGTGTTCACAATTCAGATTGAGTTGCTATTACATATGATGCAGTGTTGATGGCAACAGATATTGCTCTTAGTACGGCCTGTCTACAGCACACATTATTGCTGGCTGTGCACATGCTGAATGCTTTTGATGAGGCTATGTGAGTGCACTAGAACTGATGGAGTGTTTATGATATACTCTTTTTGTGTATTATTTTAGATCCATTTATTGTCTGTCAGTATACCACAAGTTGTGGTTCTTTTACGTTAGAATTATTTCTATATTATTTCACATGTACTGTCCTTACCTTAATGCAGCACAAGTTATTGATTCTTTTATTATTGAATCTCTGTGTGTGATGCAATGATTACTGTTGAAGTTGATGCTAGCAGCAACTATTCCCTGAGGGCTGGTTTACACTCACCTCACACACATCCAGCACAGACATCTCTGGATATGGGACCCTTTTAATAAAAAGGAGTCGAGGGCACGTTCCCGTACACACTTGCACTTTCTATCTGTGTACATGCGCTCATTATCTATGCATGATACTGTCTCTGGGCCGTACTATATTACGTTGTGCTGTGGACAGTGTAGGCAACCATGTTACCTCAGGTGTTGGAGAAAATGTTGGTATTGTAACTTTTAGGTGTATGGCTATCACAGGTAGAAGGCTACTTTACAGAGCATGAATATTGATGAAAATTTTGGTTATATGTTGTGTGTAGTGTAAGATATGTGTATATTGTAAAAAGTTTAGAACAAAGCTCTCTAAGAAGAAGAGGTGTGTTTCATGAAATGCAGTAAAGATATTGACTACAAAGGGTGGCGTTTTCGAACTGTTACAATGGGAAATATTATGAACTAATGAAATGTTTTTTTTATGGTAACATGGCAATCGCGCAGCTAGTGCGCAATGAGATCGCACCTGATGTGATTTTGAGAAAATATATTTACTATAATATAAGTTTATTACAGTTAGAAATATATAACTGTTTAAAATATTTTCATTATTGCTTGCTCTCATATACACTTTAAAGTTATTTAGATATAGTTTTGAGACAAAAATAATGAGGGAATGGCGTATACGGAGTGATATCGTACATCTATGACGTAACGCAGGGCGTGGTAGTGTGCATTTGTCGCATTTGGAACATGCAGCGGGTGCCACCCAATAAGTACATTGCGTAACGCACGGCTTGGTAGTGTGTACCGGTCGCATCCCACAGTAGCAGCTGGGGAGACCTCATACATACATGTTGTTACGCAGGACGCGGTGTCTTAAACCTGTCGGATACGAAATGCGCATCATTTAAATTAGGTAGAGAGGATTCGTGTGGTGATCGAGCTTGGTAGACACCAGTACGGGACTGTAGTTTTCTAAAAAATAAAATAAAAATAATATACATATTTTATGGGGAAGATATAAAACATTACATAATTTTTAAGGTTAAAAAAAGATAATAGATTTGCAAAATTTTAAAAAACAATTAGAAAAAATGAAGGTTTTATAAATGTTAAAATATGAAATTAACATTTAAAAAACCTTTCAAATTCACTGAAAAAACCATAGGTATTACAGACGTTATAGTTAGGAATTAGCATTTAAAAAACATTCGAAATTTACAGAAAAAAAACATAGGTTTCAGGGACCTTATAGTTAGTTGGACATTTGACTCATATAAAACCAGAGAAATTCACCAGTTATAGTTAGTTGAGCTAACTATAACTCTCCCCCCGCAATGCACTGCTGATGATGTCACATAATAGATCACTCATGACATGGTCAGTGACATAACTCACGACATCACTTATTTCATCCACATGATAATCTAATGCACATACTGATGCCCTAGTATAAACTATGATACATGCACTCTTAAATACAGACTACTATTTTTGAAACCATACACACAAGAATGCCAGAATCTACAATGCACCTACTATTTCATAGGTCTATACACATATCCAGTGTCTTACACATATAGTTACTCATCAATACAGTAATATATTATGTACTGATACACTTATCCATAGAGTCACACTCTGCCAATTATCAATAGAGTTTGTCACACACTTAGTCAGTCATACAAAGAATGAATTACATACTCATTTACTCATGTATACAGTTATATACACCAACTGAGTTATTTATACACACACCACATCACTTATTTATGCAGATACTAGGACATACTTATTGTCTTATACAATCACTGATAAAAACAGAAAATGATTTATACACCCACTCTTCAAATAGCTTACTCTCATGTATACTCATTTATATTCTCCAACACTGACATATACTGCCTTAAAACATATGTAGTTACTTACACATATACCACTGAGACATTCCTTCACTCACCAACTAGGCGTGGGCGGAAAATCCGTTCCGCTCGCGGATTTTGCGGATTTTCGGGAAATCCGCAATCCGCGAGATTTGCGAATTTCCCGCAAAATCCGCAAATCCGCGAGCAGCGGATTTTGCTCGCACTGCTCGCACTGTTCGCGTGAGTTCGCGCCCCGCGAATAAGTGCAAAATTGCAGAAATACGATTTTAGCAAAACTGAAAGTAACTACTTACCAGGTTCAAAAGTTCAGGCTCATCATTAGTAGCCATTTCCTGGAGTGCTTCCTGAGGGGCCCCTCCAGAGTTCAGTTGCCAGTTGAAACTAGTATGTGACCCTGCTCTGAACCTCAGAATAGTTACACATATGCCACAAAGGTCCTGAATTACAGCTAAGGGAGACAAGCAGGAGCCAGGCTGGAAGTTAAAATCCATTAATCAGCCCCTAATTCATTATTGTCAGTTGGGGCAGGGCAGGTGTTGTAACTAATTTTGCAACAATGAAAGCACTTAGCAAGTGCAAAAGATCACTAATCAGGGCGCACTAAGGAAGCAGGTGCCAGCTAAAAAAATATTCTGTGACACATGAATCAGCCCCAAATTAATTCAGGTCACTTGAGGCAGGGAAGGTGTGCTTTGCTTTGCCGAAAATAATGTACACTGGACAACCAGAGGGTGTGGTGATGAAACAGAGGGTGGCATGGGTGGGCCAGAGGGTGGCATGAGTAGTCAGAGAGTGGCAGTGGTGACAGAGAGTGGCAGTGATGAAGAAGAGTGTCCCAAACAGGCTGGACACGTAGAAACAACAAGTTCGCGAAACTTGCGACCCGACAGGTAAGTTCGCAATTTGCGAAAGTGTACAAAACCCTCGCGAACTGGCAGAAACACGGGCGAACACAAAAAAAAAAAAAATCCGCAAATTCGCGGGAATTCGCGGATTTTGCGGATTGCGAATCCGCAAATCCGCAAAATTCGCGAACGCGAGATCCGCAAAATTCGCTCATGCTTATCACCAACACACCCATACACACACTAAGTCATCCATACAGCCCTTTACAGATGCACTTTTCAATCCATACAACTAGAGAATCAACCACTCAAACATCTATGCACAGTAACACACCCCTGCACCCAGCTACACAGGCACTCATACAGATACTCAGTCAAGAAATCAAAAACCCATATAGAGACCTATTTAGCTACTCACCAACCCCTGCATCCGCTGACACACCAACTGAGAGACTAATACTGAATTTCACACAGTTTAGTCAGTAACCCATGCATTCAGTAAGACAAGTTCAATCACTCACTTATACAGTCAGTCACGCACTTACTAAATAATCCCTTAAGGCACTTGTAAATCCACTCATTCTTCAATACACCTTGGTATAGGTATATATGCAAAATATTTAAACTTTACCGAAATACACATTTACTGGATGATGTCATCAGTGATGTCATTTGAGATGTCATCAGTGATGTCACAGACCATGTCATGAGTGATGTAATATGTGACATCATCAGCAGTGCTTTACGGACTCGTGAGTTATAGTCAGCTGAACTAACTATTTATTCAAAGAAATTGTTGTGGAAGAAATTAACCAGTTAACGAAAAAGAAAAAAGACACAATAAAGCGTCATGGAATCTCACGCCAAGAGAGCAAAAGGCACTGAAAGATCTGAGAAAGAACCAAACAATTATCATAGATAAAGGCGGTAACATCGTCATACAAAATCGAGAACAATATATTTCCAAGGCCTATCGACAACTAAAGAAACAAGAGCATTATCTAAAGTTGGAAATTAAAACTATAGAAAGCTGGACTAAAGAGTATCATTCCCTACTTCTAAACTGGAAAGACAAAGGACTCATCAATTTCGAAGAATATATGTACTTGAAGGTAGAAAACCCAATAACAGCAACAATATATTTTCTACCTAAAGTGCATAAGTCTCTTATTGATCCACCGGTCAGGCCCATAGTGAGTTCTATGGGCTCATTACTTGAGAAAACCTCCCACTATGTAGATGAGTTCCTAATGGAGTATGTCAAACTTCTTCTATCATATCTCAAGGACACAACAGCCTTCCTCAACCGAGTGAAAAATATCAATTGGAATGACAATCAAATCATGGGAACAATAGACATCAACTCATTGTATACGTCAATCTTTCATCAAAATGGATTCTCAGCTGTAAGGAAATTTGCGGACACACGATCATTGAGTTTCCTTGAACATTCTGAAATGCTAATGGAAATGCTGAATTACTTTCTCACCCATAATGTTTTTCTTTTTAATGGGGATATTTATCTCCAAAAACAAGGGACTGCAATGGGGACATCATTTGCCCCAACATACGCTAATCTTTTTATGGCGGTATGGGAGGAAGGCATATTACAGAGCAGGTACAAGTCAAAAATTAAAACATGGATGAGGTATATCGACGATTTATTCCTTATATGGGAAGGAGACCCATCCAGTCTGGCACAATTCACCGTTAACCTGGACCATAACGATCAAAATCTAACATTTACATCCATGAGTAGCAAAACAAGAGTGATATACCTGGATGCGGAGGTCGTCGTCAAGAATCAACAGCTCTGTACAAAAATACACAGAAAACCTACTGCCACCAATAGCGTCCTCCACCACAACAGTGGACACCCAGAACATCTAAAGTGGAGCATCCCGTACGGAGAGATGCTCCGCGTCAAAAGAAATTACTCTGCAACCAACAACATCAAGCAAAATATTGAACATACGGGTTTGAGATTTTTGTCCAGAGAATATCCCATGGAGGTCATCGAGAAAGCAAAGAAAAAAACTACAGAAAGACCGAGATCTGTATTAATGGAAACATCTGAACGGGTGGAAGAGGAGAATGTAACTCGCATTATCATGGACTTCAATTCAGAAAACAGTAGTCTAAAAAACATCATAAAGACAAATTGGAACATCTTGATGCTTGATGAATCACTAAAAAGAACATTACCATCAACCTCTAAAATAACATACAAGAAGACAGCCTCCTTGGGTGATATCCTTACACAAAGTCATCTAACAACTTGTAATCTAAAAATTGAGTAAGGCAAAACATCCTGGCTTACAACACCTGGCTTTTGGAAGTGCTCGAAATGCAAAGCCTGTGAACATGGTTGTAACACTCTATCATTTCAGCTACAAAACGGAAGAAGGGAAAATATCACTGATCACATAACTTGTGAATCCAAATTTGTGGTGTACGTTCTACAATGCCCATGTCAAAAATTGTACGTTGGGAGTTCAATAAACAAATTGAAACTGCGTATATTACAGCATCTAAGAGCAATTAAAAACCAAGATCTCTATTACCCAATGGCAAAGCACTTTTTGGAGAAGCACTCGAGTAACAACCAAGAGTTGACATTGTTCGGTGCTAAACTGGTAAAACCAAACAAAAGAGGTCGGCACAGAACTTTGGATCTAAGGAGAGCTGAATCGAGGTTCATTTTAGCACTTGGAACGGAAAATCCCTTTGGGCACAACCTGGATGCTGAATTACATTTGCATTTGTAGGAATGGAACCGATTGGACAGCAAGTGATCAACATACGAAAATTCGCTGGGGACAGAACAAATATGAGTACAGTGTGATGGGGAATAAATTAACAAATCAACACAATCAAGACGTGAGAACAAATGATAGGAAGAGGAGATAAAGACAGGAACATAATTGAGGGTGAAAGAGAAAGAATAGGAAATGTATAGAGTGATTCCGGGTTTTTCCTTTTGTGATTAAATGTCGGACTTGGGGAGAAGAATAGGGAAGAACTGTATCAAATATTGTCCCCTTATTTCTCCTTATCTGTCTCTTTAAAAAAAGTCTACTTTAGAATAATTAGATATAGGGAGAAAGATAACTTTAATGCGTCTTTGCACATGAAGAATATTTGCACAGTATGTTTTGCACAATGCACATGACACTTTTCATCTAAGTCTTCTCTTTCCCTTCTCCCTCTCAGAGGCTTATGACTCAAACAATTCTTGAAAAGGATGGTTTTAAAGAAATGACATTAATAGATGGTAGCATATGCTTATCTTGTTAATTTTACCATTGTGATCACTAGAGTAACACTATTATAATTGAATTATTTTATTGAAACTGTCTCCTTCCTTTTCTTTTTCTATCTTTTTCTCTCTTTCCGTCTTTCACTTTTTCCTCCGCCTCTTCACTCTTCTCCCTCACCTTCTTATACTACTACAAATCAAAGATCTCACACTATACTCCTCGATCTGTACAATTCCCCTTCTTCCGATGTTTTAGAATTTTAATCACGTTTTTAACCAGGCAAAAATAATGTTAGGACGATTTCTTTCTTTTCCTCGGGTACTTTACCATAATGCCTTTCTGTCACAGTAGAAAAAGTAAAAATGATGAATAATGACGGCCATTAGATATGAATAGAACAACAGGGTTAACAGTCTAGTCTATTTTTAAAGAAATAAAGAAGGGACTTATGCACTTATACACTTTAAATGGATAGTTTAGACCGCAGGACTCTATGGTCCAGTTGAAGGCATCTGCCGAAATGCGTTGACCGTCCTCTTTGTTTGCACTAATGGTGTTGTAATGGAAAAAAATACCTCAACTTTGAAGAAAACACGTCTGGATTCCGTCTGTGCTGTGGTGAATTTGAGCTCCTGGGTGGCGGACAGGAGCCCAGCTGGGTTAGTTCTTTCTTGAGAATATATATATATGTTAATATATATATATATATAGTGACTAAACTCCCTGAATGTGTGTATCAGTATGTCTGTTGTTTTGTAAGCTGCTACATGTATTGTTCAGTAGCTACATGAGTATCTATATGGGTTATTGATTGGTTGCCTGAGTATTTGTATGGGAGAGTGAGTGTGTATGTGTGTGGGTGGGAGGTGTGTGCATAGATGTCTGAGTGGTTGATTCACTGGGTGTATGGGTTCAACAGTATGTTTGGAAACAGCTGTATGGGAAGGTGAGTGTGTGTATGGGTGTGTTGGAGAGAGATTGTATGTCTCAGTGGTACATGTCCAAGTAGCCGCATATGTAAAAGGCAATGTATGTGAGAGTTGGAGTATATAAATGACTATACGTGAGAGTCAGTGATTGTGAGAGTGGCTGTCTAGATGAGTGTGTACTTGTATCAGTGATTGTATAAGAGAGTAAGTATGTATTAGTATATGTTTGAATAAGTGAGATGTGTGTGTATAACTGTATTGGTGAGGAAACGGGAGTGTAATTCATTCTTTACATGACTGCCTAGGTGTGTGAGTAACTCCATGGATGAGTGGCGGTGTGCGAGTGTCTGTATAGGTATATGAATGCGTATTATAGTGTTGTATTGATGAGTGACTGTATGTATGAGTGATTGAATGGGTGAATGAGTGGGTGTATGTAGACCTAGCAATCACTGAGTGCGTATGTAGTGAATGGTATTGGTGTGTCGATAGTTTAAAAAATGGTAGTTTGTATTTTACAGTGGGTGTATCACAGGGCCGATTCACAGAACTAACTTAAGACAAAATCCTAAACTTACTACTTTTGGTATTCACAGAAGGCATTTACTAGTAGTTAAGTTAGGAATTTGTCTTAAGTTTGACTAAAGAAAAACTTAAGACAAACTTAAGACAGACCTAAGACAAACTTAAGACAGACTTAAGATATAATTAAGACAGACCTTTTATGAGTGCATGTGGAAACAGTTGTTTGTGTGATTGTATTTATTTGTGTGTTGGTATTGGTATGTCCATTGTTTTGAAAATGTTAGTTTCTATTTTTGAGTGTGTGTATCAAAGGTTATATTAGGGTGAGAGGAGGTCTGCCTTAAATTCGCCTCAGAGCGTGTTTGCAGACATGTCCTCTCAGGCCCCGCCCCTTCCTTCACCTATGTGCAAAGTCGCCTCCTTGCGAGTTGTACATTGGTGAATTAATTCCTCTTTAATACTGAGGGGCCCTGAGGGCAAATTAGCCCACCAGGTACCTCCAATATGCGCCAGGGAGCTGCGCTGCAGAGAGGTGTTCAGAGGCCATGCCCCTTTTTTACACCTCTCTGCAACGCAGCTCTGTGGTGCTTACTGGAGGTACCTAATGGGCTAGTTTGACCCTAGGGACCCTAAGGATTCCATGGGACTTAATCTCCCAACTTAAAATGGCCACAGGGCATGTTTACACAGTGGTGAAGGTAGGGGACTGATCCTGAGGTGACATGTGCAAACACGCCCTGTGTGTGTTTTAAGTTGGGGAAATAATTCCCTGTCAATCCTGAAGGCCCCTGGGGGCCAATTAGCCCACCAGGTGCTTCTAGTAAGCGCCACAGCGCTGCGTTGCAGAGACGTGGTCCAGGCCATGCCCCTTTTTACACCCCCCTGCAATGGCGCTTAGTGGTGGTACCTAGTGGTCAAATTTGACCCTAGGGACTCTCAGAATTCAAGGGCACTTAATCTCCCAACTTAAAACGGCCACAGGGCATGATTACACAGTGGGGAAGGGAGGGGACAGGGCCTGAGGTGATGTGTGCAAACACACCCTGTGGTGCATTTTAAGTTTGGGAAATAATTCACCTTCAATCCTGTAGGCCCCTGGGGGCTAACTAGCCCACCTGGTGCTTCCAGTAAGCGCTAATGCCGAGCGTTGCAGAGAGGTGGTCCAGGACATGGCCCTTTTTATACCTCTCAGCCAAGCAGCTCTGTGGCGCTTACTGGAGGTACATAGTAGGCTAGTTGGACCCTAGGGACAATCAGGATTCAAGGGGACTTACTCGCCCAACTTAAATGGCCACAGGGCGCGTTTACACAGTGGTGAAGGGAGGGGATGGGGTCTAAGGTGACATGTGCAAACACGCCCTGTGGAAAGTTTTAAGTTGGGAAAATAATTCCACTTCAATCCTGAGGGCCCCAGGGAGCCAACTAGCCCACCAGGTGCTTCCAGTGAGCGCCACTGTGCTGCGTTGCAGAGAGGTGATCCAGGCCATGCCCCCTTTACACCTCTCTGCAACGAGGCTCTGTGGCACTCACTGTAGATACTCGGTGAGCTAGTTGGATCCAAGGGACACTCAGGATTCAAGGGAACTTTATCCCCCAAATTAAAATGGCCACAGGGAATGTTTGCACACATGTCACCTCAGGCCCCTCCCTTCCTTCATCAGTGTACAAACATGCTGTGTGGTGTGTTTTAAGAGGTAGTTTTAATCCCCCTGATCTATTATGTACTAGGGTCTTAAAGAGGAGGCCATGGTAATCACAGGGGTACCCCAACACATAGTGTTCCCTAGTATATGTTGGTGTTTTCACTCTATTCTCAGTGTCTTTTAGCATACTGGCTCTGGGACTGGTTAGTCAGAGTCAGTTACCACCAGTACCCATCAGAAAAATTTGAGGGTACAGGATGATTTTGCAACAAGGCTTCTTTCTGCTACTCTGTTTGTTCTTTCTGCATGTCTTCCTTCTTCCTGCACTTTTCTTCGTCTTTGAGGACTTCTGTTGCTTCTTTCTGCATTTCTTTTTTTTCTTTCTGTGCGATTTTTCTACTTTCTTCACATGTCCTACCTCTGTAGGCATAGTTAGAAACCAGCATTTAAAAAACCTTTGAAATTCACTCTAAAAACCATTGGTTTCAGTCACGTTATAGTTAGAAATTAGCACATAAAAAACCTTTGAATTTCACTCATACAAAACCATAGAAATTCCTACCGTTATAGTTAGTTCAGCTACATATAACTCGCACGCCCGCAATGCACTGCTGAGGACGTCACATATTACATCACTCATGACATGGTCAGTGACATTACTGATGACATTTCTGATGACATCTCAAATGACATCACTGACGACATCAATGATGACATCATCCTTGTGATAGAGTGCCAGACCTCCTCTTACTCTAATATAACATTTGATACACACACTCAAAAATAGAAACTAATATTTGTTTAAAAATGGACACACCAATACCAGTTACAACAACCTATTCAGTAATTCTAAGATCTACATACACACCCACTCATTCACCAATAGTCCTATACATTCACTCATACATGTACTCACTCATCATATGTACTCATACACCTATACATCCTGTTACACACTGCCACTCATCCATAGAGTTACTCACACACATAGTCATACATGCTAACAAAGTATCAAACATCCATTTACTTGCAAATACAGTTATACACACAGCACTACATTTAGTTCTACAGAAACTTACACATACTTACTCTTTTAAACAATAATTTACAGAAACACATACTTATTCATACAGGTACTCTTCAATCTCTCACTCTCACATATACTCACTTATATACACTAATTCTCACATATAGTAGTTTAAAATGTATGTAGTTACTTATAAAGACACTATTGAGACAGTCATTCACTCACTAACACACCCATACACACACTCATCCACCCATACAGTCCTGCACACATGCTGTCTTCAACACATACAAACAGTGACTCACTCATTCATGCATCTATGCACTAAGTAGTACCCCCGACTGAACCATACAGACACTCAGACACTCATACTGATACTCAAAAAAACAAGTGTTAACTTATATACACACTCATGTAGCAACTTACCAACCCATGCAGTCACTTATACACAAAGTGAGAGACTCATAC
>NC_141690.1:327513249-327520749 GCF_964263255.1 Lissotriton vulgaris
CTGTTTCAACTTTAAGAGGGCTCTCTCAGCCTTGTTGATTCGGAGAGAATGGAGTTGCCCCCGAAGATTAGCGAGGTGGCGTTTGCTTGCGAGTGAGGGGTGCTCCTGGTCCTGTCTCTCCAAATCCTTATTGTCTTTGGAAAGGTTATCTTCCAGGAGGCAGGCCTCACGCACCCTTGCAATTGCAAGAGATGTGATATGGCTGTGGATCGTGGCCTTGAATGCATCCCATACTACAGGTACGGGAGTTTCGGGAATGTCATTGATCGCAAAGTAGGAGTCGATAGCTGTCCGTATGCTCACCACATCCACTGGGTCCCGCAGAATATGCGGAGGTAGACACCATCGTGGGGTACGGGAGGGACAAGTGAGGGTTGAGTTCGAGGTGGGCGTGATCGGAGATCGAGATGGCAGACATGGATGCCGAGAGTGTTTCGCTGACCAAGGTTTGAGAGATAAAGATATAGTCTATGCGCAACTACGAGCGATGTATGTGTGAGTAATATGAATAGTCACGTGGCTCAGTGGAGTGATAGCGCCACGAGTCCAGTAAACCAAGGTCCGTTATTTTCCTCCAGAGGGCCGAGGAAGTAGCCCCGTCCCATGTGAGGAGGAATCTCAGCGATCCATGTTAGGGTCCCTCGCCATGTTGAACTCTCCCCCTATGATTAGAGAGGGGTCGTCCTGTGGAACGTGCTCCTTCAAGATTGTCCAGGAATAGGAGTCTTGCTCCTGGTTGGGCACATACACATTTTACAGTGTAAAGAGGCGTTGTCCGATCCGGACCCCAGCCCTGATAAAGTGGCCATCCAGACTACGGAAGACCCTAGATTCCCTTCAGCTTATGCCAGATCTGCAATGGATTGCCACCCTAGCCGTTTTAGGGGGCGCCGTAGCCAGGAATTGAAGAGGGCATCTAGGATGGGCCATGTGAGGGATATCATCTTTTAGAAGGTGAGTCTCCTGAAGGAGGATGATGTCTGGGTTATGTTGTAAAAGGTAGCACCATATTTGATGTCATTTGTTGGGAGAGTTAAGTGCCTTAACATTAAGGGATAAGATCTTCAGGGGGCAGGCAGCAGCCATGGTTGTGTCAAAACCTGGGGTAGTCCATCATGCCCCTGAAGAGAGCAAGGTGGGGTAGTGGGGGGGGAGATGCAGGGGCTTGTCACTCTTGTCAAAGGGAGGGCACCATCTGGAGGGGATTCCCCACCTGCCATAGTGAAGGGTATAGAAAAAGTAGGAAGAAAGGGCAAAAAGAGAACAGATATGTACAATCAAAGATTATGTAACCAACATTGGCCAACCGGGCCACAATGTCCTGTTCCAGTCGTGTGTCAGCCGAGACCTTAAGGCTAGGGTGATGCCTTAAGTATAGGCTCTTTTTTCAGTACACAGGGAGACTCCCGCTCTCGCTCCTCACCTGCTCAGAAGGTGTTCTTTCCAGGAGTCCAGCAGGGAGCGGTATGCGCGGGGCAGGGAGAGGTGCAAGTTCGTGCCCAGCCACAAGCCCGTTAGGCCGAGAGACTGCGCCCAGGAGTCGGGTTCCACATGGGCAGAGTCAGCCCCACCAAAGGCCGACTGTTACCAGCAGTCACCAGTGGGTGTATGACGTGTCATCAATATGCTGACAGGGCAGGCTGCGTGGGATTCTTAGTGCCCAAGCAGGGAAGTCATATCAAAGGCGATGATGGACGGAGCGTTGGAGCAAATCAAACACTCACCCCCAGACAACTGATTTGGTTTAATCCATCATCATTCTTTAGCTCGCTCCATCATCCCAGTTCAGACATGGCCACAAGCAAATCAGTCTGACCCTCTGCCTCTTGGGAACAGTCCAGCCCGAACTGCCAAGCCATGTCTTCCCTCGATCGGAATCAAGCATCCTGGGATCAGTTTCTGGCTAATCAGCCGTCATCATCCAGGCTAGCTTGAATCCAGTGGCAAAGTGCGCAAGGGACCCACGTCGGGGCATACCCTGCCATCTTAATGTGAACAAAGTAATACCAAAGGGGAGTCAGCCAGCGTGGGTTAGGCCGGATGGAGCACCTATGTTCGCGGGCCTCACACCTGCGTCTGGAAGATGGCGTTGAGCGTAGGGTTTACTGTCCTAGATGTACTTGTCCTCGAGGCTCAGCAAGAAAAAGGACAGAGGCCATGGACCCTGCAGGCATCCCGGGTGGGGCTGTGGGGGCCAACCTCGCTACTAGGGCCCGCAGCATGCAGTGAGGATCCACCAGTGGTAGGGAGGCCAGTTACTAGGGCCCCCGTCATTTGGGCTGATCTAGCTCCCAGTTGCCTAGAGGGCAGTCCGCTGAGGTAGGCCTCAAACAGGTGCAATGCAGTGGGGCTGCTTGGGGTCAGCGAGGTGCAGGGGCGAAGTGCGGAGATGTGGGAAGGCGATTCAGCAAAGAGTGCACCCACCCCTTACACTTCACCTGCACTGTGCTTCAGTGCTGTTGGGGTCCAATATGAGAGCAGCGTGGGCTGGGCGAGGAGGGATAGAGGCCCGCATCGGTCCTTAGGCCCTCCAGACTGGGATGTCGCCACTTCCAGGCCAAATCGCCGAAGGAGCGCCGCTAAGTCCTCCAAGCGTCCGTGTTCACTAGATGTACCCCAGCTTCGTCTTGCTGCCCTGCCAACCAATGTGGGATGGGGCCATCGCCTCAGGGGCTTGTGTCCACCGCTACCCGCCTCACACCAGTTCCAGGGGAAAGGGAGAGGCCCAGGAGGACAGTCACAGCAGCCCGGCACATCTTGATGCCCTGCAATTCAGCTGTGGTGTTAGCGCAGGAAGCCCCCCATAGGGCCCCCAACATCCCTCAGGGCACGCGATCCGCAGGTGAAAGCAGCCACCCACAGCACTGGGTGACCCAAGACCGCCACAGACAAGATGGTGGCCACCTCTGGTTTCAGCCGCTGAGGGTAGGGAGCCCATAGTCTCTGCAGGGTCAATCCCAGTCGCCTCCTGCACAAATGTGGGTGACCCAGTCGCTCCGCTGCTCCGGTGGCTCGTCCGCCTGGCTGGGGGAGGCGATCAGTAGCTCACAGTGCCGGAGGATGTCCAGGGCTCAACAGCTCAACTGAATTTAAGCATATAACTAAGGAGAGGAAAAAAAACTAACCAAGATTCCCCCAGTAACGGCGAGTGAAGAGGGAAGAGCCCAGCGCCGAATCCTTGCCCGGCAGTGGGTGTGGGAAATGTGGTGTACAGAAAACCGACTCCCCGGCGTCGCTCAGGGGGCCCAAGTCCTTCTGATCGAGGCTCACCCCGTGGATGGTGTTAGGCCAGTAGCGACCCCCAGCGCACCGGGATCGGGTATTCTCGGAGTCGGGTTGCTGAGGAATGCAGCATAAAGCTGGTGGTAAACTTCTTCTAAGGCTAAATACGGGCACAAGACCGATAGCCAACAAGTACTGTAAGGGAAAGTTGAAAATAACTTTGAAGAGAGAGTTCAAGAGGGCTAGAAACCATTGAGAGGTAAAAGGGTGGGGTCTGTGCAGTCTGCCTGGAGGATTCAACACGGCTGGAAGGTTGGTGGCCCGGGAGTTCTGGATCCCCTCCGTGGGACCGGTGCCCAGGCCCTGCCTAGCCCCCGCAGGGTGCATTTCCTCTGTGGTGGTGCACCGCAACCGGCTCCGGGTCGGCTGGGAAGGCTCAAGGGTGGCACTCTGGCCCTAAGCTCTGGCGGAGGGTGTTACAGCCCCCCTGGCAACAGCTCCGCTGTGTCCGCGAGGCCGAGGGAGATTCGACCTCCTCCGTGTCCTCCCCCGGGCAACCGTCCCCGGCCGCCCCTCGGGAGCGCTAGGGCAGCTGAAAGGGGGACGGGTCCCCTGCTCCCGTTGTGACTGTTGACTTGTAGACTGGGCGGACTTTTTTCAGTGCGCCCCAACTGCGTCACACCCCCGGGCAGGGAGGCCCACGCCGGGCTCCAGTGGTCTGCGGAGATGTCGGTTACCTACCCAACACGTCTTAAAACACAGACCAAGGAGTCTAACATGTGCGCGAGTCGGAGTTCCGAGCAAAACCCTGTGGCGCAATAAAGGTGAGGGCCGGCGCACCAGCTGAGGTGGGATCCCACTGCGCTTCCAGTGGCAGGTGCACCACCGGCCCGTCTTGTCTGCTCTGTCGGGGAGGCGGAGCATGGGCGTGCGTGATAGGACCCGAAAGATGGAGAACTATGCCTGGGCAGGGCGAAGCCAGAGGAAACTCTGGTGGAGGTTTGTAGCGGTCCTGACGTGCAAATCGGTCGTCCGACCTGGGTATAAGGGCAAAAGACTTATTGAACCATCTAGTAGGTGGTTCCCTCCGAAGTTTCCCTCAAGATAGCTGGCGCTGGGAGCCCCCAGTTTTATCTGGTAAAGGAATTGATTAGAGGTCTTGGAGCCGAAACGATCTCAACCTTTTCTCAAACTTTAAATGGGTAAGAAGCCCAGCTCGCTGGCGTGCAGCCGGGCATGGAATGCGAGTGCCTAGTGGGCCACTTTTGGTAAGCAGAACTGGCGCTGCGGGGTGAGTTGAACTCCGGGTTAAGGCGCCCGATGCCGACGCTCATCAGACCCCAAAAAAGATGTTAGTTGATATAGACAGCAGGACGGTGGCCATGAAAGACAGAATCCGCTAAGGAGTGTATAACAACTCACCTGCCGAATCAACTAGCCCTTACAAATGGATGGCGCTGGAGCATCGGGCCCATACCCGGACGTCGCCGGCGCTGAGAGCCGCGGGGACTAAGCCGCGATGAGTAGGAGGGCCACTGCGATGAGCACGGAAACCCGGGGCGAGGGCCCAGGTGAAGCGACCGCAGGTGCAGATCTTGGTAGTAGTAGCAAATATTCAAACGAGAACCTTGAAGGCCGAAGTGGAGAAGGATTCCATGTGATAGTAGTTCAACATGGGTCAGTTGGTCCTAAGAGATGGGCGAGCACCTTTTGTCACCGAATTTGACAAACCAGCACTAGCTTCAAACAATCCAACAAGCAACAACGATTCAGATCACAATAGAGGCCTTAGTTCACCCTCCGTAGCAGAAGAAGACACAACAGTAGACCTCAGCAAATCCATCGAGTTTGTGGCCACCTCAGCCAAGAATGACATTGGTACAGCAAACTTTGAAAATCTTCCCGATGTGTACGAGGTCAGCAAAGATGTAATAACAAAGAAAAGTGATTACACAAAAAAAGTCACTTATTGGAAGTACCCAAACGAAAAATATGAATGTGATTTGTGTGGAGACAAATTGGGAACTTTTAAAGAACTGAGAAAACATGTCTCCAAGTAGCACAAAGGTTTCTATCTCCAAATGTACTGCTCAAAATGTGACAAAGAAGCCAGATACCACAATATTGCATGCCATTATGCCAAATGTAAAGGAAGACCTCAAAAAGGAGAACTGCCATTCCTGTGCAGCTTCTGTGACCTCAGATTTGGAACAAAGATTGGTGTTTCTCAACATGCTCGGCATGCGCATCCAAGAGCGCAAAATGAGGCTAGATTAGCAGCTCTAGCAAGCAGCAAACCGTAAAAATTATGGTAACAGGAAGAAATACAGCTAATAGCAGAATTGGAAAAAGTATATGAAAATAGGAGGAATATTAATGCGCTGATGGTTCCACATTTTGACAACAAAAACAGAAAACAAATTGCAGAAAAAAAGAAGAGATAAAAGCAAAAAATCAGCAAAAGATGTACTGCAAGCATCAAATGTTTCTGAAAATGACTCTGGCGATGAACAAGAGGTTACAGTGGAAGTAACAACAGAAAAGCGCAGAGACTTTATCAATCGAAAACGTGCACAAAAATCAAGAACTTTGATGAGCTGGAAGACAGAATCACAGAAATCGAGAAGTACCCCCAAAACGTAGAGAAACACGATGTTGCTTTGGATCTGATGCATGAGGTAGTGACTTATATTGCAGAAAACACCACTGATATAAGTCCTACACCAGCAAGTGTACCAACAAATGAACCAGCAAGTGAATTCAATAATGGGCCTATGAACTCTGCTCAAGATGAGCACCAGAATGCCTCAGTAGGAAACAAGATAACAAAAAAAGACAAGAAAAACGGAAGGCTTAATTGGACGCACAAGAAAAATTATGCCAAAGCAAAGGGTAGTTATAAAGAATGCCAGACAATGTTTAAAAAAGACAAAAAGAAAATTGCCAGGATTATCACTGATGCGGCAGAAGATGCCACTTGCCAAATCAGTGCTGATGAAATCTTTCAATACTACAAAAACATAATTGAAAAAGAAAACAAGAAAAATCCTAATTTAATGCTGATTGCTCGGATACCAGAGGATTACGAAATTAGAAATCTATGTAAAGAAATAACACTGCTCGAAATAACGTATGCCTTTGAGAACTCCAATTTAAAGAAAGCAGTGGGGCCCGATAAGATTGGTCTAAATCTCTACTACTGTAATAAAGTAAGAACTTTCAGGCTTTGAGGCGGGTAAACTTGGTGCCAATCTACACACCCGATTCACCGTTTAAATCGTCAGGGTGTGTAGATGGTTATAGGCTATATAAATATAAAAAATAAACGTTATTTACAAACTTTATATTAAAAAAAAGTAGTCCCTCCAAAGTAGCGCCGGCCGCGACGTGCGTGCTCACGCCAGGAGCACGCACGTCTGAGGAGCGGCGGACATGGCGCGGGGGAGGGGCGGTGATGTGAGGAGCAGCGGACAGGCCAGCGGCGGTGCGAGCAGCGGAGAGGGGGACATGGCGCGGGGGAGGAGCGGCGGCGGACAGGCGGTGAGGAGCAGAGCGGCGAGGAGTGGTAAACTGAGGAGCGGCGGCTGAGGTAAGGCTCCGGGGACAATGTCGGGGCAGGCGGGTGTCGGGCCAGGCAGGGGACGGGGCGGGCGGGGGCACGTGCTGCTGTGCAATGTCGGGGGAGGCAGGGGTAGGGGAAGCCTGAATGCTCCCGGGCAAGGTCGGGACGGGCTGCTAGTCCATACTAATATAATAAAGAGAGCCCAAACCTTTGAGGCGGGTAATCTCAGGAACCGCAGCACCAATCACAACACTCAATACAGCATTGGAAAGGGCAGTTGCAGCAGAAGGACATAGGCTATGCAGACGCCCACCATATACATTTAAAAGGTAAAAGAACCATGCCAGCAAAGTAGTCCCTTGTGGGCGTGTCTGCGTTGTGCTGTGGGCGTGTGCTGGGGGCGTGACAAATGCTGGGGGCGTGTGGTACGTTCCGCCCTTCATGCCATGTCTCATATCGTGTGCTAATTTCACCCTGCTCCCTTTAAATACCCCTGCACCCCATAATCATAACCCACCCTTACTCCTTAAAATACCCCAACACCCTTAAACACTAACCCATCTTAACCCTATAAATATATCCTGTACCCCAAAACCCAAACCTATCCCTAAACCCTAAAAATACCCCTGTACCCCAAAACCTAAACCTAGCCCTGAACCCTAAAAATAACCCTGTACCCCAAAACCCAAACCTACCCCTGAACCATAAAATAACCA
>NC_141690.1:327525749-327658249 GCF_964263255.1 Lissotriton vulgaris
ACGACCTGATTCTGGGTCAGGGTTTCATAAGTAGCAGAGCAGCTACCTCGCTGCGATCTATTGAAAGTCCTCCTCTGAGCCAAGCTTTTGTCTCTCCTTGCGTGGGTGCCTGCAGACGCCTCCCTCGACCACACCCAGGGGTGGGTCCCTCTACTGCCAGGCCAGTGGGAGGGATGCGGAGGGGGTAACTCCGGTCCGCGGGAGGCCACCTCCACCACGTGCCCTTCGGCATGGGGGCCTCCCCCTCCAGTCCCTGCCCCACCGGGGTGCAGGGACGGGGGCCACCATTTCTTGCGGGTCGGCAGGGTGACCAGATGGCCTCCCCTTCCAGCTGCTTCAGGGCAAGCAGGGCAGGAAGGTGAGCAGCAGCCACACGGGGAAAGGAGCCTCCAGAGCGGCTGCCTCGGTGCGCCCAACCACCATCCCCGGACTGCAAGGGCACTAGGTACGGCACCCTCCCAGGCCATCTGGGTGCTGGGTCATCCTGGGCCATCTGGTCACCTGCGCCACCAGATGGCCCTGCGGGCAGGATGACCAGATGGCCCTGCGGGCTGGGTGACCAGATGGCCCTGTGGGCTGGGTGACCAGATGGCCCTGCAGGCTGGCAGCTGAGCTAACGTCAATTTTTGCCCTTCCTCAAAATTCTATAAACCCCCACTATGTGGGGCTTAATAGTCAGGGAAAATGGGCTCCCCGGGCAGGCTGTCGGGGAGAGGATGTGGCCTGGGCTTAACCCTCCTTGGTTCCGGCCGAGGGTCTGGGTGCTGGGGACAGGGGTCCACCGGGGCCCGGGGAGGCTCTTCCCGGCCTGGCTCGGGTTCAGAAGCTGGGACTGGCCCGGTGCTTGAGCTCCTTCCAGCAGGCCCCAGGGTGCCTAAGCCCCCATCCTGCAAGCCATCAGAGGGAACCGGCGCTCAGGACGGGAGTCCACCGAGGCCCGGGGAGGCTCTCCCTGGCCTGGCTATGGTTCAGAAGCTGGGACCGGGCCTGTGGTTTGAGCTCTGTCCAGCAGGCCCTGAGGTGCGTGAGCCCCCGTCCTGTAAGCCATCAGAGGGTCCGGGTGCTGGGGACGGGGGTCCACTGTGTGCCGGGGAGACTCTCCCCGGCCTGGCTAGGGTTTGGAAGCTGGGACTGGCCCGGGGATTGAGCTCCGTCCGGCAGGCCCCAGGGCACGTGAGCCCCCTGTCCTGCAAGCCATCAGAGGGTCCGGGCGCTGGGGACAGGGGTCCACTGGGTCCTGGGAGGCCCTGATAGAGCGCGCAGGTCGCCCGACCCTTAGATTTAACAGATTTCACGCACTCGGGCCCATGACGTGTTTATGACAATATTTTTGTGATTCGGGCGAGTTTACACGCAACCATCAGTAATTCAGGGTGTTTCCCTTTACACTGTTACTATGGTACCTGACTTACCCCAGGCACCTACCTTCCTGATGAATCAGGAGCTAGCAGTGGACATGAGATAAGATAATCTTAAATACTTTATTCATTCAATAATACTATATACCATATTATATTGACCACAGACACCTGGAGGGTTTTAAAAGTTTTATATAACGAGAAATAAATTCAGAGTGACAAGAGTATGATACTTATACAAATCAGAACATCAATAATCAGAATTACAACTATGATGTAGCTATGAATAAGGGCAAGCACCATTAAGTGCCAGTGGGAAAACTACTGGGTAAGGGTAACAGGGAACATGCTATTCAGTTTCAGATTTATACTAGGACAGGTGAGTTTAAAACCTATTAGTCAGTGATTTGCCAAAGTCTTACAAGTAATTCAAACTGATACTAACTGCTAATTCGAACCTAGATTCTAAACATAAGTGGAATTTAGATCACACCAACTAAGTAAAACTGTTTCAATAATGTCCTACAGGTAGGGGGAAAAAATGGAACATAACCAATAAACAGTTTGCATATACGCTATTTGAGATGACAGAGAGAACATCATGGGAATAGAGGCTTTATTAAAAGAGTAGGAGGAAAGGGGATAGAATGACGAACACCCACAAATTATAATTACCTAGGACAGGAATGAGGACTAACCCTGGCCACGGGTCAGTTTGGGAAAGGCGAGGACAAGGACCCTCAAGGACTTAGGATGCCAGTAGGCGAGCAGGTACAGCTCACGGAAAGTCAGGACAGGATACCCCTCAGGATTTGGGTCAGGACTGGGCTCACCAAAGGGCACGACCAACACCTGCAGCTTTGGATGCAACGCCTGCGCTACTCCCTCTCTGCACTGAATCCGCCAGTAACCCCGATTGGGTTTTCGAATCTCCCAGCAAAGTGCTCTGTCAGTACTTAAGACTATTTCCACCCCTTGGAGTTTGTGGAAATTTCGGACAAAGTGCTCCGCAGCTCTCTGTATCAATTACCTATAGAGTTCGTAGGGTCGGTGACAGGTCAGCTACTCGGACAAGTCAGACAATTTCTCTAGTTAAAACTAGGCTAGTTATACCCTTTACGGGTCCCTAGACCACCCACAAATGTTGCAAGTGACAGGGTCCCCAACTTATGATTGGTCAGGAGAGGTGGTTAGGTTATTGTCACCACCTAAAATTCTGGGTTCCCATATTTAATATTCATATTTCAGTACCCACCCCTTACATTCCAGTTCCCAGGCATACGTGTAGAAGAGAACAATAGAGCACACAGTGGAAAGAAACAAATGTAACGATTTCAGGTGAAATTCAGCTTCTTCTCCCTGGGTCAGGGGGCAGGTTCCCAGGAGCATCTCAGCTTTGGTAGCCAGCTGGCTGAGTCCCACTGATGTAAGGCTCGGTTCTCATGTCACGTGATCGGGTCCGCATAGACTTCTAAGATGGAGAGGCTCCCCACTCCCAGGCCCCAGGATACACGGTACATGAAAAGTAAGCGAAAACAAATTAGAACCACAGAAAAAATGAATACACTGTACACCATGATAAGCTACACTGCATCCCTTACTTTATAATAATTTTAGCGGTTAGAGGTTATCCAGAAATAGACAGCTGTGCAAAGCAGCATTTGTAAGCAGAGAGTGAGTTTAAAGACAAAGCGGCCATTTTAGCAATAATGCGCATGAGCGAAAAAATCCCTCCAGAACTGCGAGTGCGTCACATCACATGGGTATGACCGACGCATGCGCAGACTGGATTTCTGCGAAGCAGCGATTCTGTAGTATGCAAGCCTCATTAGGATTAATAGACACATAGGCAAGCATCTCTGGGACACCCGCGTGTACTGTAAAAATGCGATATTAAAGACAAACGTGATTGGTAATACGATTACAGTTAACGAGGTTCTTGAATGTGAGCAAGTCGCTTTACGTGCGAATCCTTGCTCCATCAGCCCTCTCTGGCTTAGCTAGGGCTCGGAAGCTGGGACTGGGCCCGGGACTCGAGCACGGTCCTGCAGGCCCCGGGGTGTGTGACCCCCCATTCCTGCAAGTCATCAGAGGGTCCAGGCACTGGGGACGGGGGTCCAGCGGGTCCCGGGGTGGCTCTCACTGTCCTGGCTATGGTTCGGAAGCTGGGACCAGCCCGGGGCTTGAGCTCAGTCCGCCAGGCACCGGGGTGCGTGAGCCCCCCATCTTGCAAGCCATCAGAGAGTCTGGGCACTGGGGACGGGGATCCACCGGGGCCCGGGAAGGCTCTCCCCTGCCTGGCTAGGGTTCGGAAGCTGGGACCGGGCCCAGGGCTTGAGCTCCCTCCGGCAGGCCCCGGGGTACGTGAACCCCCCATCCTGCAAGCCACCAGAGGGTCTGGGCACTGGGGACGGGGGTTTACCGGGGCCCTGGGAGGCTCTCCCCAGCCTGGCTAGGGTTCGGAAGATGGGACTGGGCCTGGGGCTCGTGCTGCGTCTGGCGGGCCCCGGGGTGCGGGAGCCCCCATCTTGTAAGCCACCAGAGGGTCTGGGCACTGGGGACGGGTGTCCACCGGGGCCCTGGGAGGCTCTCCCTGGCCTGGATAGGGTTCAGAAGCTGGGACCGGGCCCGGAGCTTGTGCTTCATCCGGCGGGCCCCGGGGCACTTGATCCCCTCGTCCTGCAAGCCACCAGAGGGTCTTGGCACTGGGGATGGGTGTCCACTGGGGCCCTGGGAGGCTCTCCCCAGCCTGGCTAGGGTTCGGAAGCTGGGACCGGGCCCGGAGCTTGTGCTCCATCCAGCGGGCCCCGGGGCGCTTGAGCCCCCCGTCCTGCAAGCCACCAGAGGGTCTGGGCACTGGGGACGGTGGTCCATCGGGGTCCTGGGAGGCTCTCCCCAGCCTGGCTAGGGTTCGGAAGCTGGGACAGGGCCTGGGGCTTGTGCTGCGTCCGGCGGGCCCCGGGTTGCGGGAGCCCCCCTCTTGTAAGCCAACTGAGGGTCCCGGCGCTGGTGACGGGGGTCTGCCGGGCCCTGGGAAGGCTCTCCCCGGCCTGGCTAAAGTTCGGAAGCTGGGACCGGGCCGGGGCTCGTGCTGCATCCGGCGTGCCCCGGGGTGCAGGACCCCCCATTCCTGCAATCCAGCCGAGGGTCCGGGCGCTGGGGACTGGGGTCCACTGTGGCCATGAGGAGGCTCTCCCCGGCCTGGCTGCTTTCAGAAGCAGGGACTGGGCCGGGGAGTAGGGGTGGCTGGCTTCATCCACTACGCTGTCAGAGCAGAGCTTTCTGCCCACCCCTAGTCGTGAGCCCCTTGGAGACAGCTACACTGTTTCAGATGTCCAGCACCGTCTTGGTGGGCACAGCAATATAAGTGCTGCTGGAGTATGCAGCCCGATGGAGCCAGGAAGGGCCCTAAATGGTTTGTCCGGTTACCGCCTTGTCCATATGGAACCAAACCTTTTCACTCTCAATCGCTATCCACTCAGAAAAGATGCGAGGGTTGGGAGGCCCAGTAGTATTCTAGTAGGTTTGGGCATGCTGGTCCTCCTCTATCCTGCTGGAGCATAAGAACTTTGTTGGAGAATTGTGGTCTACGCCCGCCCCAGATGAAGGCGGTAATATCTCGCTCAAGGCTCTGGATTTGATGCTGTGGGATGGGGGTGGGTAGGCACTGGAACAGGTACAGAATTTTTGGGAGCACCGACATTTTGATAGCATTCAGATGGCCCAGCCAGGAGAGGGGCAGGGATTTCCAACCCCTCATGTCTTCTAAGACAGTTCTGCTACACTCCCATCAATTCGTTTGGGACCATGTTGCAAGTGAGGGGATCAGCTGAAGCCCCAAATATCAAATCCAGCTAGTGGCCCACTGGTAGGGGACGAGGGCTTGCAAGGCAGGTATCTCCTCCTCAGAGACCATAAGGTTCAGGGCCCAGGACTTCTCATGGTTGATTTTAAGACTGGAGGCAAGCTCAAAGGATTGCAGCAAGGAGTGTAGTATCGGAAGGGAGACGTGCGGATGAGATAGCATGAGGATAAGATCATCGGCAAAGAGCGCCACTTTGTTTTGCTTCCCTGCAAGGAGGATGCCATGTATTTCCGTAGCCTGTCTAATCATCATGGCCAGAGGTTCTACCACGAGGGCAAACAACAGAGGGGACAGGGAGCAGTCCTGCCAGGTGCCCCTGCGTATGGAGATGGGTTTGTGAGTAGGCCATCGACTCTCACCGAGCCTGCAGAGAGAGGTAGGGGGCTATGGTTCTAGCTATCATGTTCTGGCCTAGTCCGATTTTGTTCAGCACAACTCGTAGGAAGGTCTAGTCAACGCAATCAAACGCCTTCTGTGCATCAAGCAATAGAAGGCATGCGGGATGTTCCTATGTTGTGCCTTCCCCACTAGATGGGCAATTCTGCGCACATTGTCTGCTCCCTGGCGATTCCGGATAAAGCTGACCTGGTCCGGCTCTATAAGTCCGGGCATGTGTGGGTCGAGGCACTTTGCTAGTATTTTAGTGTAGATTTTAAGATCTGTGTTCAAGAGGGCTATGGGACGGAAGGAGGAGCACAGGGTGGGGTCTTTACCCGGTTTGAGGATGAGGGCTATTTCTGCCATTCCCATAGAGGATGACGGCCCCTCCTTGTCGGAAAAGGAGTTGAACAGTCTTAGGAGGTAGGGGTGAAGTTGCGGCAGTAGCAGGCGATAGAATGCCAATGGGAGGCCATCCGGGCCCAGGGATTTCCTGAGGGGGAGGTCCTTCGGCGCACTTGCCAGCTCCTCTTGTGTGAGGGGCTCTTCCATCTGCTTGGCATGTAGGTACTGATTGGGGTCCAGGGGCATTTGTCCAGGATATCTTTTACCCGGTCCAGGGAGGGTTCGTCCGTGGTGCAAAGGGCTGAGTAATATGCATGTAAGGCTTCGCATTTGGCCAGCTCTGTGGTGACCCTCTCGCCATCAGCAGTCTGGATGTTGGCTATGTGTACTTTTGTAGTACTCGCTCGCAAGCGTCTCGCCAATGCCTTACCCACCTTATCCCCCCTCTCAAAGTGTCGCTGTTTCAACTTTAAGAGGGTTCTCTCAGCCTTGTTGATTCAGAGAGAATGGAGTTGCCCCCGAAGATAATAGAGAGGTGGCGTTTGCTTGCGAAGTGTGGGGTGCTCCTGGTCCTGTCTCTCCAAATCCTTAATGTCTTTGGAAAGGTTATCTTCCAGGAGGCAGGCCTCACGCACCCTTGCAATTGCAAGAGATGTGATATGGCTGCGGATCGTGGCCTTGAATGCATCCCATACTACAGGGACGGGAGTTTCGGGAATGTCATTGATCGCAAAGTATGAGTCGATAGCTGTCCGTATGCTCACCACATCCACTGGGTCCCGCAGAATATGCGCTGGTAGACACCATCGTGGGGTACGGGAGGGACAAGTGAGGGAGGAGTTCGAGGTGGGCGTGATCGGAGATCGAGATGGCAGACATGGATGCCGAGATTGTTTCGCTGACCAAGGTTTGAGAGATAAAGATATAGGCTATGCGCAACTACGAGCGATGTATGTGTGAGTAATACGAATAGTCGCGTGCCTCAGGGGAGTGATAGCGCCTAGAGTCCAGTAAACCAAGGTCCGTTATTTGCCTCCAGAGGGCCGAGGATGTAGCCCCGTCCCATGTGAGGAGGAATCTCAGCGATCCATGTTAGGGTCCCTCGCCATGTTGAAGTCTCCCCCTGTGATTAGCGAGGGGTCATCCTGTGGTACGTGCTCCTTCAAGATCGTCCGTAAATAGGAGTCTTGCGCCTGGTTGGGCACATACACATTACACAGTGTAAAGAGGCGTTGTCCAATCCGGACCCCAGCCCTGATAAAGCGGGCATCCGGACTACGGAAGACCCTAGATTCCCCTTGGCTTATGCCTGATCTGCAATGGATTGCCACCCTAGCCGTTTTAGAGGGCGCAGTAGCCCAGAATTGAAGAGGGCATCTAGGATTGGCCATGTGAGGAGTATCATCTTTTAGAAGGCGAGTCTCCTGAAGGAGGATGATGTCTGGGTTATGTTGTAAAAGGTAGCATCATATTTGATGTCATTTGTTGGGGGAGTTAAGTGCCTTAAAGTTAGGGGATAAGATCTTCAGGGGGCCTGCAGCAGTCATGGTTGTGTCAAAATGTGGGGTAGTCTATCATGCCACTGAAGAGAGCAAGGTGGGGTAGTGGGGAGAAGATGCAGGGACTTGTCACTCTTGTCAAAGGGAGGGCACCATCTGGAGGAGATTCCCCATCCGCCATAGTGAAGGGTATAGAAAAAGTAGGAAGAAAGGGCAAAAAGAGAACAGATATGTACAATCAAAGAGTATATAACCAACATTGGCCAACCGGGCCACAATGTCCTTGTTCCAGTCGTGGGTCAGCCGAGACCTTAAGGCTCGGGTGATGCCTTAAGTATAGGCTCTTTTTTCAGTACACAGGGAGACTCCCGCCCTCACTCCTCACCTGCTCAGAAGGTGTGCTTTCCAGGAGTCCAGCAGGGAGGGGTATGCGCTGGGCAGGGAGAGGTGCAAGTTCCGGCCCAGCCACAAGCCCGTTAGGCCGGGAGGCTGCGCCCAGGAGTCTGGTCCCACATGGGGACAGTCAGCCCCACCAAAGGCCGACGGTCACCAGCAGTCACCAGTGGGTGTATGCCATGTCATCGATATGCTGACAGGGCAGGCTGCGTGGGATTCTTAGTGCCCAAGCAGAGGAGTCATATCAAAGGCGATGATGGACGGAGCGTTGGAGCAAATCAAACACTCACCACCAGACAACTGATCTAGGTTTAATCCATCATCATTCTTTAGCTCACTCCATCACCCCAGTTCAGACACGGCCATAAGCAAATCAGTCTGACCCTGTGCCTCTTGGGAACAGTCCAGCTCAAACTTGCAAGCCATGTCTTCCCTGGACCGGAACCAAGCATCCTGGGATCAGTTTCTGGCTAATCAGCCGTCATCAGCCAGGCTAGCATGAATCCAGTGGCAAAGTGAGCAAGGGACCCACATCTGGGCATACCCTGCCATCTTAGTGTGAACAAAGTGATACCAAAGGGGAGTCAGCCAGCAGGGTTTAGGCCGGATGGAGCACCTATGTTCGTGAGCCTCACACCTGCGTCCGGAAGATGGCGCTGAGCATAGGGTTTTCTGTCCTAGATGTGCTTGTCCTCGAGGCTCAGCAAGAAAAAGGACAGAGGCCATGGACCCTGCAGGCATCCCGGGTGGGGCTGTGGGGGCCAACCTCGCTACTAGGGCCCGCAGCATGCAGTGAGGATCCACCAGTGGTAGGGAGGCCAGTTACTAGGGCCCCCCGTCATATGGCCCGATCTAGCTCCCAGTTGCCTAGAGGGCAGTCCGATGAGGTAGGCCTCAAACAGGCGCAATGCAGTGGGGCTGCTTGGGGTCAGCGAGGTGCAGGGGCGAAGTGGGGAGATGTGGGAAGGCGATTCAGCAAAGAGTGCACCCACCCCTTACACCTCACCTGAGCTGTGCTTCAGTGCTGTTGGGGTCCAATATGAGAGCAGCCGCTAACTCATCCAAGCGTCTGTGTTCACTAGATGTACCCCAGCTTCGTCTTGCTGCCCTGCCAACCAATGTGGGATGGGGCCACCGCCTCAGAGGCTCATGTCAACCGCTCCCCGCCTCACACCAGTTCCAGGGGGGAGGGAGAGGCCCAGGACGACAGTCACAGCAGCCCGGCATATCTCAATGCCCTGCAATTCAGCTATGGTGTTAGCGCAGGAAGCCCCCCACAGGGCCCCCAACATCCCTCAGGGCACGCGATCCGCAGGTCAAAGCAGCCACCCACAGCACTGGGTGACCGGAGACTGCCACAGACAAGATGGTGACTGCCTCTGGTTTCAGCCGCTGAGGGCAGGGAGCCCATGGTCTCTGCTGGGTCAATCCCAGTCGCCTCCGCACAAATTTGGGTTTCCCAGCCGCTCTGCTGCTCTGGTGACTCGTCCGCCTGGCTGGGAGAGGCGATCAGTAGCGCACAGCGCCGGAGGATGTCCAGGGCTCAACAGCTAAGATGGGGGCCCAGGTACAACCAGGGAGGGCCAGAGAACCACACTTCCGCATCAGACTGGTCCTGAACGTCGTCTGCTCCCTGGAGGTGCCCCAGCTACTCCGCCATAGTTCGGACCCAGGGCCCCAGGACAACTCCCCTCAGCCACTAAGAAGGTCCAGGCCCGGGCACCTCAAAATGGCGGTCATCTCGGTCCGGGTCGGGAGGCCAAGGTGTAGGGGACGCTCTACCGCAGCCGCCGCTTCCTAGCAGTTCTCCTTCCGTCCGAAGGTGCCTCTCACTCTCCACCACATAAGCACCCCGTGGAGCAGTGCCGACGAGCCCCCAGCTCCGCTGTAAATGCTTTAAAAAGCAGCGAGTGGTCGGAGCTCCCGCAGCGTGCACCTCACCGCATGTGATGCATCTAGTCAGATATGTCACTTTGTAAACCCCTGCACAATATTATACCTGAGTCAGGTATAATGTAAGCAGGGTGGGCGTTCCCCCGAAAAAAGGCTCATAGAAGTGTTGCAGTGAAATCTATCCGATTTCAATGTGACCCTTCTGCCTTACTGCGTCAAATCCTTACGCTTGCTTGAAGTAGGCATGAGGTGACACAGGCCTTTTTAAATGGGGCTGCTTGACGCTTGTGAAAAGGCACGTTGCTGGAGTTGCATGTGTTTCTAGACGCATTCCGGCAATGCGCCATATTTGTGCCGATAGATACGTCAGAATTCCTGAGGTATCTTTCAATCCAAGTGACATGGAGTGCAGTCCAGTTAATATGGCACAGCCATGGTTTGGAAAGGAGGGCGCACTGAAAAGTGCTGTTTTACCCCAGCGATGCAATACTTCTCATAAATGAGGTCCGTGTTTTTTTTTTTTTTCAAAAGATTTTATTAGAATTTTTTTAAATAAACAGTACAGAGAACATATTTTTTTGTATTTAAAAATTGCATAGTAAATCTATGTGGTGTAATGGTTTGCGTGGTAAAGGTATTTTTAATTATGCTAAAAGGCGCATGGTAAATGCGTACATTCTAAAGGCACACGTGGCTATGTCATACAATCATCCTAGTAAGTAAGGAAAACATGCAACCTCACCGTTGATAGTGCTAAATTGTTCCTAATAATTGATTGATCTGATAGAATGCCTGACATCTACGAGAATAACACAGTCTGGCACAAGAAAGATTAAACTGAATGCAATAGGATTATTTATTTGTGAGTATCGTAAGCAGGATTATATCCAATAAGATTCCTCAAATCAAGTTTTCAGTGTCTAAACATACTGTAACATTTAATCACACTATTCTTTCCCAGAACTCGATTGTGTGCATTATGAAAGAAGGTGATAATGGAGAGCTATGAGGAAAACATAAAAGCGTTACACGAAGTGCCCATGAAAGCCGCTAGATGGCAGGCTATACCAACTTATAAAAGATCACCAATTTAGTTTCACTTCCCATTAAGTTATCATATTGTAAAGTGGCAATTCCATGTTTCTCACATATTCAGAGAAACCGTTGCGGATCATGCCGTCCCAAAACCAGTGTTGGAATCAAGTTAGCATCATGCTATAAAACACTAAAATAAATAGGTGCATTAATAATGAAGAGAAAAGCAGTGTGCTACTGAGTGGCTGCTCAGTTTTGGAGATGAGATCAAGAGATACAGCTATATTTCACTGAAAAAGTCCGCTCTGCAGGTACATTTAAGTAAGAGGGTAATTCCCAACTAAGAAAGATTCTGGGGTACACTTACAAAGGGATAGCACCACTTTTAGCAACATTCTGGTGGCACTATGCCATTCTGCATTTTTTTTGCGTTATTTTTATGTAGCTCAAACTTGACCCACAGGGGTTGGAGCACGTTACATAAGCACATTCATTCATAGATTAAATGATTTTCTCAGGATCACAGGATGCTGAGCCCAAGCTGAGCCTCGAACCTTGTTGCCTACATCCAAAGTCGGCAGCTCTGGCTGTTATGCCACACCCACTCTCCATATTTACAAAGCAGCGTCTTAACCCCTTCACTGCGGGGGTTATTCCCACTTTGTGCTTGGGAGGGAAGGGGGTGCGCACAGCACCCCCTTGTTCATGACGAGCTGAGCTCGTCATGAACTACAGTGCTCCTGTGCTCATGACGAGCTCAGCTCGTCACAGGTGTATTGACTCCTGTGGAACGCAAGCATAGCACATGAGCGTTCCGCGGGCCATGACGAGCTGAGCTCATCATGAGCACCGGAGCGCCGTGGCTCATGACGAGCTCAGCTTGTCATGAGCGTCGAAGGAGTTAACACCACCTCGTGAATATGGCTCCTTTACACGCAACACTTTGCGTGAAAGGGGCGTGCAATGGCTGTTGGTGTAGTGTTCCACAACAAAACCTATTGCATTTTGACACTGTCTCTGATTAACAAGGATGTGCAAATCTGAAGCAGCTTCAAAAACTGATGCCATGTAATAGCAGGTGTTAGAATGGAACAACGAAAAGAAATACTTTTATTTCTCCTCGTTTTTCCCTTTTCTCTGCGTGCTGCAATCTCACTCTCCACCACATAAGCACCCTGTGGAGCAGTGCGGACGAGCCCCCAGCTCCGCTGTAAATGCTTTAAAAAGCAGCGAGTGGTCGGAGCTCCCGCAGCGTGCACCTCACCGCATGTGATGCATCTAGTCAGATATGTCACTTTGTAAACCCCTGCACAATATTATACCTGAGTCAGGTATAATGTATGCAGGTTGGGCGTTCCCCCGAAAAAAAAGGCTCGTAGAAGTGTTGCAGTGAAATCTATCCGATTTCAATGTGACCCTTCTGCCTTACTGCGTCAAATCCTTACGCTTGCTTGAAGTAGGCATGAGGTGACACAGGCCTTTTTAAATGGGGCTGCTTGCCGCTTGTGAAAAGGCACGTTGCTGGAGTTGCATGTGTTTCCAGACACATTCCGGCAATGCACCATATTTGTGCCGAAAGATATGTCAGGATTCCTGAGGTATCTTTCAATCCTTGTGACATGGAGTGCAGTCCAGTTAATATGGCACAGCCATGGATTGGAAAGGAGGGCGCACTGAAAAGTGCTGTTTTACCCCAGCGATGCAATACTTCTCATAAATGAGGTCTATGTTTTTGTTTTTGTTTTTATTTCAAAAGATTTTATTAGAAATGTTTTAAAATAAACAGTACAGAGAACATTTATTTTTGTATTTAAAAATTGCATAGTAAATCTATGTGGTGTAATGGTTTGCGTGGGAAAGGTATTTTTAATTATGCTAAAAGGCGCATGGTAAATGCGTACATTCTAAAGGCACACGTGGCTATGTCATACAATCATCCTAGTAAGTAAGGAAAACATGCAACCTCACCGTTGATGGTGCTAAATTGTTCCTAATAATTGATTGATCTGACAGAATGCCTGACATCTACGAGAATAACACAGTCTGGCACAAGAAAGATTAACCTGAATGCAACAGGATTATTTATTTGTGAGTATCGTAAAGCAGGATTATATCCAGTAAGATTCCTCAAATCAAGTTTTCAGTGTCTAAACATACTGTAACATTTAATCACACTATTCTTTCCCAGAACTCGTTTGTGTGCATTATGAAAGAAAGTGATAATAGAGAGCTATGAGGAAAACATAAAAGCGTTACACGAAGTGCCCATGAAAGCCGCTAGATGGCAGGCTATACCAACTTATAAAAGATCACCAATTTAGTTTCACTTTCCATTAAGTTATCATATTGTAAAGTGGCAATTCCATGTTTCTCACATATTCAGAGAAACCGTTGCGGATCATGCCGTCCCAAAACCAGTGTTGGAATCAAGTTAGCATCATGCTATAAAACACTAAAATAAATAGGTGCATTAATAATGAAGAGAAAAGCAGTGTGCTACTGAGTGGCTGCTCAGTTTTAGAGATGAGATCAAGAGATACAGCTATATTTCACTGAAAAAGTCCGCTCTGCAGGTACATTTAAGTAAGAGGGTAATTCCCAACTAAGAAAGATTCTGGGGTACACTTACAAAGGGATAGCACCACTTTTAGCAACATTCTGGTGGCACGATGCCATTCTGCATTTTTTTTGCGTTTTTTTATTGTAGCTCAAACTTGACCCAAAGGGGTTGGAGCACGTTACATAAGCACATTCATTCATAGATTAAATGATTTTCTCAGGATCACAGGATGCTGAGCCCACGCTGAACCTCGAACCTTGTTGCCCACATCCAAAGTCGTCAGCTCTGGCTGTTACGCCACACCCACTCTCCATATTTACAAAGCAGCGGCTTAACCCCTTCGCTGCGGGGGTTATTACCACGTTGTGCTTGGGGGGGCGCGCACAGCACCCCCATGCTCATGACGAGCTGAGCTCGTCATGAACTACAGTGCTCCTATGCTCATGACGAGCTCAGCTCGTCACAGGTGTATTGACTCCTGTGGAACGCCCAGCATAGCACATGAGCGTTCCGCGGGCCATGACGAGCTGAGCTCATCATGAACACCGGAGCGCCGTGGCTCATGACGAGCTCAGCTCGTCATGAGCGTCGAAGGAGTTAACACCACCTCGTGAATATGGCTCCTTTACACGCAACACTTTGCGGGAAAGGGGCGTGCAATGGCTGTTGGTGTAGTGTTCCACAACAAAACCTATTGCATTTTGACACTGTCTCTGATTAACAAGGATGTGCAAATCTGAAGCAGCTTCAAAAACTGATGCCATGTAATAGCAGGTGTTAGAATGGCACAACGAAAAGAAATACTTTTATTTCTCCTCGTTTTTCCCTTTTCTCTGCGTGCTGCAATCTCACTCTCCACCACATAAGCACCCTGTGGAGCAGTGCGGACGAGCCCCCAGCTCCGCTGTAAATGCTTTAAAAAGCAGCGAGTGGTCGGAGCTCCCGCAGCGTGCACCTCACCGCATGTGATGCATCTAGTCAGATATGTCACTTTGTAAACCCCTGCACAATATTATACCTGAGTCAGGTATAATGTATGCAGGTTGGGCGTTCCCCCGAAAAAAAAGGCTCGTAGAAGTGTTGCAGTGAAATCTATCCGATTTCAATGTGACCCTTCTGCCTTACTGAGTCAAATCCTTACGCTTGCTTGAAGTAGGCATGAGGTGACACAGGCCTTTTTAAATGGGGCCGCTTGCCGCTTGTGAAAAGGCACGTTGCTGGAGTTGCATGTGTTTCCAGACGCATTCCGGCAATGCACCATATTTGTGCCGATAGATATGTCAGGATTCCTGAGGTATCTTTCAATCCTTGTGACATGGAGTGCAGTCCAGTTAATATGGCACAGCCATGGTTTGGAAAGGAGGGCGCACTGAAAAGTGCTGTTTTACCCCAGCGATGCAATACTTCTCATAAATGAGGTCTATGTTTTTGTTTTTGTTTTTATTTCAAAAGATTTTATTAGAAATTTTTTAAAATAAACAGTACAGAGAACATTTATTTTTGTATTTAAAAATTGCATAGTAAATCTATGTGGTGTAATGGTTTGCGTGGTAAAGGTATTTTTAATTATGCTAAAAGGCGCATGGTAAATGCGTACATTCTAAAGGCACACGTGGCTATGTCATACAATCATCCTAGTAAGTAAGGAAAACATGCAACCTCACCGTTGATAGTGCTAAATTGTTCCTAATAATTGATTGATCTGACAGAATGCCTGACATCTACGAGAATAACACAGTCTGGCACAAGAAAGATTAACCTGAATGCAACAGGATTATTTATTTGTGAGTATCGTAAAGCTGGATTATATCCAATAAGATTCCTCAAATCAAGTTTTCAGTGTCTAAACATACTGTAACATTTAATCACACTATTCTTTCCCAGAACTCGATTGTGTGCATTATGAAAGAAGGTGATAATAGAGAGCTATGAGGAAAACATAAAAGCGTTACACGAAGTGCCCATGAAAGCCGCTAGATGGCAGGCTATACCAACTTATAAAAGATCACCAATTTAGTTTCACTTTCCATTAAGTTATCATATTGTAAAGTGGCAATTCCATGTTTCTCACATATTCAGAGAAACCGTTGCGGATCATGCCGTCCCAAAACCAGTGTTGGAATCAAGTTAGCATCATGCTATAAAACACTAAAATAAATAGGTGCATTAATAATGAAGAGAAAAGCAGTGTGCCACTGAGTGGCTGCTCAGTTTTGGAGATGAGATCAAGAGATACAGCTATATTTCACTGAAAAAGTCCGCTCTGCAGGTACATTTAAGTAAGAGGGTAATTCCCAACTAAGAAAGATTCTGGGGTACACTTACAAAGGGATAGCACCACTTTTAGCAACATTCTGGTGGCACTATGCCATTCTGCATTTTTTTTGCGTTATTTTTATGTAGCTCAAACTTGACCCACAGGGGTTGGAGCACGTTACATAAGCACATTCATTCATAGATTAAATGATTTTCTCAGGATCACAGGATGCTGAGCCCAAGCTGAGCCTCGAACCTTGTTGCCCACATCCAAAGTCGGCAGCTCTGGCTGTTGTGCCACACCCACTCTCCATATTTACAAAGCAGCGGCTTAACCCCTTCGCTGCGGGGGTTATTACCACGTTGTGCTTGGGGGCGCACGCACAGCACCCCCATGCTCATGACGAGCTGAGCTCGTCATGAACTACAGTGCTCCTGTGCTCATGACGAGCTCAGCTCGTCACAGGTGTATTGACTCCTGTGGAACGCCCAGCATAGCACATGAGCGTTCTGCGGGCCATGACGAGCTGAGCTCATCATGAGCACCGGAGCGCCGTGGCTCATGACGAGCTCAGCTCGTCATGAGCGTCGAAGGAGTTAACACCACCTCGTGAATATGGCTCCTTTACACGCAACACTTTGCGGGAAAGGGGCGTGCAATGGCTGTTGGTGTAGTGTTCCACAACAAAACCTATTGCATTTTGACACTGTCTCTGATTAACAAGGATGTGCAAATCTGAAGCAGCTTCAAAAACTGATGCCATGTAATAGCAGGTGTTAGAATGGCACAACGAAAAGAAATACTTTTATTTCTCCTCGTTTTTCCCTTTTCTCTGCGTGCTGCAATCTCACTCTCCACCACATAAGCACCCTGTGGAGCAGTGTGGACGAGCCCCCAGCTCCGCTGTAAATGCTTTAAAAAGCAGCGAGTGGTCGGAGCTCCCGCAGCGTGCACCTCACCGCATGTGATGCATCTAGTCAGATATGTCACTTTGTAAAACCCTGCACAATATTATACCTGAGTCAGGTATAATGTATGCAGGGTGGGCGTACCCCGAAAAAAAAGGCTCGTAGAAGTGTTGCAGTGAAATCTATCCGATTTCAATGTGACCCTTCTGCCTTACTGCGTCAAATCCTTACGCTTGCTTGAAGTAGGCATGAGGTGACACAGGCCTTTTTAAATGGGGCTGCTTGCCGCTTGTGAAAAGGCACGTTGCTGGAGTTGCATGTGTTTCCAGACACATTCCGGCAATGCACCATATTTGTGCCTATAGATATGTCAGGATTCCTGAGGTATCTTTCAATCCTTGTGACATGGAGTGCAGTCCAGTTAATATGGCACAGCCATGGTTTGGAAAGGAGGGCGCACTGAAAAGTGCTGTTTTACCCCAGCGATGCAATACTTCTCATAAATGAGGTCTATGTTTTTGTTTTTGTTTTTATTTCAAAAGATTTTATTAGAAATTTTTTAAAATAAACAGTACAGAGAACATTTATTTTTGTATTTAAAAATTGCATAGTAAATCTATGTGGTGTAATGGTTTGCGTGGTAAAGGTATTTTTAATTATGCTAAAAGGCGCATGGTAAATGCGTACATTCTAAAGGCACACGTGGCTATGTCATACAATCATCCTAGTAAGTAAGAAAAACATGCAACCTCACCGTTGATGGTGCTAAATTGTTTGGATATTTGGATATTTGGAGGGGTATTTATAAAGCGCAGCGTTCGCTCCGGAAGGAGCATCATGGCGCTATAAGTCCTTGATATCAGATCACAGAGTGGGATGGGGGGAACTAGATTGAAGCCTTGGTCCAGTCATCGGAAAGGTTAAAAATCCAAGTTTTGAGGAGTTTCCTAAAAGGTTTCTCAAGCTTCTGGAGTCTGAGATGCCTTGGCATGCTGTTCCAGGCTCTAATAGCCAGGGTGCTAAGGGTTTTACCGCCTTTAGATTTCAGATTGAATTTGGTAGAGGTCATGAAGTTTTCTTGTGAGGATCGGAGGGAGCGACTAGGGTTGTAGCGAGGGAAGCGTCTGGAGAGATAGGAGGGACCTGATTTGTTAAATGCTCGGAAGGCGACGGTGAGAATCTTAAAGAGTATTCTCTTGTGCAGGGGGAGCCAATGTAGGGATTTCATAGCTGCAGAAATGGAAGATTTACGTGGAAGTTTTAGAACAAGGCGGGCGGCGGTGTGTAGGACACTTTGAAGTTTTGAAAGAGTGGAATTCTTGGTCCCTGCCAGAAGGCCGTTACAGTAGTCCACTCGCGAGAGGATGAGGGCCACTGCAACGGTCTTTCTGGAGTCGAGGGGGAGAAAATCAAAGAATTTACGCAAGGATTTGATTATGCCGAAGCATTTTCCTGCTACGGACGTGACATGAAGGTCGAATGAGAGGTCAGAATCAAAAAGGACTCCGAGGTTTCTGGCAGAGGTGACCGTCTGGGGGGGAGCTGCAGAGTTGTCAGGCCACCACAAGGCAGGGCAGAAAGAGGCATTCTTTCCAATGGGGAGGATCTCGGTTTTATTTGAGTTGCAGCGGAGGTGGTTAGCGTCCATCCATTGGAAAACTGCCGTTAGGCAGTGTTTAAGATTGAGCTCTGCCTTGTTAGAATTGTCGTCAAGGGGGATGATGAGCTGGGTATCATCCGCATAGGACGTTACGGTTATACAGAAAGATTCTATCAGGGTGAGAAGAGGAATGAGATAAATGTTGAAGAGGAGGGGGCTTAGGATGGACCCCTGAGGGACACTGGAAGACACCTTTTTCTCACTGGATCGGAAGGAACCAAGGGTGACGGTTTGGGACCTATCACTGAGAAAAGATCTGATCCATGAAAGGGATGAGTTGGAGATGCCGATGTCAATGAGTCTGTTGATCAGGATGGAGTGGGAAATGGTATCGAAAGCTGCCGTGAGATCAAGAAGGATCAAAATCGCCTTCTTCCTTTGGTCTTGTAAGGTTTTGATGGTGTCGGTCAGTTCGATTAGGGCGGTTTCCGTTGAGTGTTTGGACCGGAACCCGGATTGCTGGGGATGGAGTAAGTTGTGGGAATCCAGAAAGGTCTTGAGCTCTTTGTGGACTAGCTGTTCTGTTATTTTACCCAGAGCGGGTAGTAGGGTGATGGGGCGGAGGTTGGTCAAGTCCGTAGGGGATTTGTTCGCCTTTTTCATCAGTGGCTTGACCACGCCTTTTTTCCATGAGAGTGGAACAGAGCCAGAACTGAGGGATAGGTTGATTACTTCGTTGATGATGGGGTTAACTTCATTGATGATAAGGTGGAGAATCTTGGGTGGACAGGGATCCGAGGGGGAGCCAGATTTGCAAGAGAGGATCGCTTCTCTTGTCTGGGCCAGGGAGACCGGAGTGAAATTTTTGAGACTATAGTCGGCCGGGCATGATTTGTCTGGCTCAGGGGAGTTTTGTGTTGGAGTGGGAGGGGGAGGGGAAAAGTTTTTTTGGATGGATGTAATTTTATCATCGAAGTAATCTTGATCTTGTTCCTAATAATTGATTGATCTGACAGAATGCCTGACATCTACGAGAATAACACAGTCTGGCACAAGAAAGATTAACCTGAATGCAACAGGATTATTTATTTGTGAGTATCGTAAAGCAGGATTATATCCAATAAGATTCCTCAAATCAAGTTTTCAGTGTCTAAACATACTGTAACATTTAATCACACTATTCTTTCCCAGAACTCGTTTGTGTGCATTATGAAAGAAGGTGATAATAGAGAGCTATGAGGAAAACATAAAAGCGTTACACGAAGTGCCCATGAAAGCCGCTAGATGGCAGGCTATACCAACTTATAAAAGATCACCAATTTAGTTTCACTTCCCATTAAGTTATCATATTGTAAAGTGGCAATTCCATGTTTCTCACATATTCAGAGAAACCGTTGCGGATCATGCCGTCCCAAAACCAGTGTTGGAATCAAGTTAGCATCATGCTATAAAACACTAAAATAAATAGGTGCATTAATAATGAAGAGAAAAGCAGTGTGCCACTGAGTGGCTGCTCAGTTTTGGAGATGAGATCAAGAGATACAGCTATATTCCACTGAAAAAGTCCGCTCTGTAGGTACATTTAAGTAAGAGGGTAATTCCCAACTAAGAAAGATTCTGGGGTACACTTACAAAAGGATAGCACCACTTTTAGCAACATTCCGGTGGCACGACGCCATTCTGCATTTTTTTTGCGTTTTTTTATGTAGCTCAAACTTGACCTAAAGGGGTTGGAGCACGTTACATAAGCACATTCATTCATAGATTAAATGATTTTCTCAGGATCACAGAATGCTGAGCCCACGCTGAGCCTCGAACCTTGTTGCCCACATCCAAAGTCGGCAGCTCTGGCTGTTACGCCACACCCACTCTCCATATTTACGAAGCAGCGGCTTAACCCCTTCGCTGCGGGGGTTATTACCACGTTGTGCTTGGGGGGGCGCGCACAGCACCCCCATGCTCATGACGAGCTGAGCTCGTCATGAACTACAGTGCTCCTGTGCTCATGACGAGCTCAGCTCGTCACAGGTGTATTGACTCCCGTGGAACGCCCAGCACAGCACATGAGCGTTCCGCGGGCCATGACGAGCTGAGCTCATCATGAGCACCGGAGCGCAGTGGCTCATGACGAGCTCAGCTCGTCATGAGCGTCGAAGGAGTTAACACCACCTCGTGAATATGGCTCCTTTACACGCAACACTTTGCGGGAAAGGGGCGTGCAATGGCTGTTGGTGTAGTGTTCCACAACAAAACCTATTGCATTTTGACACTGTCTCAGATTAACAAGGATGTGCAAATCTGAAGCAGCTTCAAAAACTGATGCCATGTAATAGCAGGTGTTAGAATGGCACAACGAAGAGAAATACTTTTATTTCTCCTCGTTTTCCCTTTTCTATGCGTGCTGCAATCTGCAGCACATATAGAAAGAGCAAAATGCCAATAATGATTGTTTACGTGCAGGAAGGTGCTCCTTGCTGCACATAAACAATCATTAAATAATGGCGATTTGCTACTTCTACAGCACACATACATGTAACAAATCAGCATTATTTATTTATTTATTCTTCTTGTTGGGCTCATGAATCATCCTTGAAGGGATCTCTAGGCGCTTTTGCATTGTGGGAGTAGCCTTTGAGTGAGAGCTTACTGAGTGAATAGCCATGTATTCAAAAGTTTTTTTGAATACGGTGAAGTCAAAGCATGCTCGAATAGATAAAGGTAGCTAGTTCCAGTGATGGGGGGCCAGGAATGAGAAGGAGGGGCTCCCGAACCTAGTCGTTCTAATGCATATGGGGCATAGAGGCAATAGATCACATGATCTAAGCTGACGTGCTGTGATGTATGGCCGCAATTTCTGCCTAAGGTAGAGTGGACACCTCCTAAGCAGGTCTTACGCTTTTTAATCGGGAACCAGTGAATGAAGTGGAGAGAGGGCTCCAGTGGGGAACGGGGGGGAAGTTCAGGATCAGGCGAGCAGCAGAGTTCTGCACCACCTGGAACCTGGATAGGAGGCTTCCAGTACTACCCACCACAAGGCCATTGCCGTAGTCCAGGCGGCTCATTATCAGTGCTTGTACCAGAGTCTTCCTGGCATGAAGAGGAGTCCATTGAAATACCATTTTAAGTGCACGCATGAGGCAAAAACAGGTTCCAGTGACTGTTTTGACATGCTCACTCATGGTGAGCTTGTCTTCAACCAATACTCCTAGATTCCTTGCATATTTGTTGGGAATAGGTAGAGGGCCAAGCTCCGATGGTCACCAGTCGGCTGACCAGGCTGCATGTGCCTTCCCAAATAGAAGGATCTCTATTTTGGTCATGTCCACTTGGAGACAGTTGTTGGACATCCATGTGGCTACTGTCAATAGGCATTTTTTAAATCTCGCTTTGGTCAAAGTAGGCTCATGATCCATAGTGATGACCAGTTGTGTGACATTGGCGAAAGAGATGGTTTCAAACACATAAGATCTTATGAGTCTTGCCAGGTGGGCCACATATACATTAAAAAGAGTGGGGCTCAAGATTGAGCCCTGTGGTACCCCCATATCTAGAATTGTGGATGCCGGTGTGAGCTTGCACAACTGGACCAAGTTAGTATGTTCTAACAAGAAGTTCTTATTGTCATTTAATTTATTGTTGATGTGCAGAAAGGGACACCTTCGTGCACAAAAACGATCATTCCCTGCAACGCAGGTACCCTTGCACTATAGCAGATAATTTTATCTGCAAGGCTAGGGAAAATACAGGAGTGCGCCATATTGTTGTAAACATATTGCAGCCCTGCGTTTTAGAAATGTTAAAGCATGGTGCTGCCAAACTTGGCGCAGCTCCACACTCATTTCCTTCCATTTCCGTCCATCATCTCCTTGTGCTTTCTTCGTTTGCCCTAAGTTGGACGGGTATGCCCAGAAGTTGGTCCCTTGCCCACTTTGCCACTGGATTCTAGTTAGCCTGGCTAATGAGGGGTGATACCCCGAAACTGGTGCCAGGATGGTTGCTTCCAGTCCAATGAAGACCTGGGTTGGCAGTTCGGGCTGGACTATTCCTATGAGGCACAGGGTCAAGACTGATTTGCATATGGCTGGGTCTGAACTGGGGTAGCGAAGTAAGCTAAAGAACGATGATGTATTCAACCCAGATATGGGACTGGGGGTGAGTGTCAGAAATGTTTCAGCGCTCTGTCCATCATCTCCTTGTGTTTGATTTGTTCGCCCTAAGGTGGCAGGGTATGCGCAGAAATGGGTCCCATACTCACTTTGCCACTGTTTTCAAGCTAGCCTGGCTGATGAGGGGTGTTATCCCGAAACCGGTGCCAGGATGCTTGTTTTCAGTCCAGTGAAGACCTGGCTTATCAGTTCGGGCTGGACTGTTCCCATGAGGCAGTGGGTCAAGACTGATTTGCATATGGCTGCGTCTAAACTTGGGTGGTGAAGTGAGCTAAAGAACGATGATGGATTCAACCCAGATCAGTTATTGGGGGTGAGAGTCTGAAAAGTGTCAGCGCTCTGTCGATCCATTCCTTGTGTTTAGTTCAGTATGCCCAGATGTCGGCCCCTTGCTCACTTTGCCATTGGATTTAAGCTTGCCTGGCAGGTGAGGGGTGTTACCCTGAAACTGGTTTCAGGATGTTTGTTTCTAGTCCTCTGAAAACCTGGCTTGGCAGTTCGGGCTGGACTGTTCCCATGAGGCACAGGGTCAAGACTGATTTGAATATGGCTCGGTCTAAATTGGGGTGGCGAAGTGAGCTAAAGAACAATGATGGATTCAACCCAGATCTGTGACTGGGGGTGTGTGTCTGAAAAGTTTCAGCGCTCTGTCCATTATCTTGTTGTGTTTGCTTTGTTCGCCCTAAGTTGGCAGAATATGCCTAGACATGGGTCCCTTGCTCACTTTGCTTTATTCCATCCCGGCCCCTTTCGACAGTTAACAATCTTATACTGAAGATCAGTTAAATAACATGAAACAAAATAGTACATTTCATTTTTCAAATATGGAGCTGGGTGGAAGATTCGTAGGGCCAATAGACACTAATATTTGCCGTGCTCATTTTCTAAACTCATCATCAGAAAACAGAATTCAGAAGCACCTTTCCTGTGGCAGGAAATCAAACAAAAGATATTTTTATTCACAATAGGAAATAATAAAATCAAATACAAGAGGCAAGCAAGTATATGAAGAAGAGGAGCAAGGGAAGAGTTTCCTGGCATCCTAAACGAAATAAAAGGTAAATACCAATCCAATAAAATCTATGTACCACCAGGCTCTATACGAACTGGTCAAGACGGGAAGGGGACCGTGTACGTTTTGGGAACATCCCATGTTTGGCGAGTCGGCCGCTGTATTCGAACCACCACGTACTGTTTCATAACATAAAATAAAAAAGGAAATGCCGATTGGAGCCACTGAATAAAGGGCTAAGCACTATCCTTGACTCGCCGCAATCCTTGCACGAACTGGCTTCTTTGGATGCTTCATCATAAAACGCGCATCCGCATCTTACAATCAACTTATGGATGCTAGTCCCACGGAATTTGGGTCCCCTTACTAACCGAAACAGAATAACGTCCTATATATTAAACCGAACGACATACTTGATGGTTTCGAACTAGTGATCCTGAGACTTTATACGACCCGGTCATCTTTTTGCAACCTTGCTTCTTTAATAATATATCGTCGCGTCCAAGGAGCCTCAACGACTAACTTTGCCCTGAAGAAGGGACGAAACGCGTCGGCTGTGTCCTTTAACATTTGGAGTGAATAAAGAAATATCTTTTTTTGGAGAAAAAAAAAATTGTTTCATATGCAATTTTTGATTATATCTTGTGTGCAAACTAGAAGACCTTAGTTTACACATGTCTTTGTTGGGGTGCACCTTTGCTTAAAATTACAAAATCTATTAGAAAGCCTGGCATGAAACAAGTGACCAGTGATCCTGCATTTATTCATCTGGCATTTCTTACATAATATTGAAACATCTATAAGGCAGAGGTTGACCCTGTATAAGCAAAACATTTTTTGAAAGCCCCTAAGCTTCCTAAACTTATAAGTGAGCGCAGGTAAGCATTGGTGCAACCTTCCATCAAGTAAGAAACTGTTCAAGTCCTAAAAAGTCTTTCTAATTTCAAGGGGACCAAAGATATTGCTTTACCGGTATAGTGGTCTAACTGATCATTTAGCTCATTTTCAAGTCTATTACAGAAGTATCTAATCATCTTTAACAGGAAGAAAATATACTTCGATGCTGTGGGAAGAGAAATGTGATCCCAGAAATGTGCCTCTTTTGATCTTTAAGCATCTTGAAGATAGTCAACCATTCCATTTGGTTTATTTCATTCTTTTGGTCCCATGCTGTTTTTTATGCAGCGTTTGCATATGTTTTATTATCACTGCTGACCTTATATTAGGCTTTTGCTTGTGTGCTCAATGAGGTTTGCAAAAGATTTTCTTGTGGAGATGATATCTTTATTATATTTGATGTGTGGCCTCCATTGCCTGCCCTTCTTTGGGCAGATTGATTTGCTCCTGAGGCCCACCACATGAGCTGTAAGGTCTCCTATGAGGTTGCCCCACTCCTAGTGCCCGGGTTCTGAGGGTTTTGTGATTAACTTGTCAACCCATGTGCAAAGCCAGGCAGCGACTTTTGGAATGTATTCCAGCCTCCACTTAATTTACCTCACTACGTCCACAATCTCTTCCACAGTTGAGGAGCCCACGTGATTGCTTTTGTCCATTTTGGGAGATATTAAATCTTATATGAACCTTAGTGGGTTGTGGTTGCTTTCTGTTCTGTTATATTTGCAAGCTGGCCAGCTAAACACTCAGGTTAAAAGATTTGGGGCCATATGTATCAAAATAGTATTTTGGGATTCTCAAAATGCGATTTTTAGCAAACGCATTTAGAGAATTTCAAAACCAGATGTAAATAAAAGATCGCAACATTTTTGCGATTCCCTAAAATGTTCCGAAAATTATTGCGATTAACTATTTTGCGATTCCTTATTTGTGAAATTGCAAATCTCAGAATCGGCAATTCAGATGCAGCTTGATGACATCACAACCAGGAAGTGTGACTGCCCATGCTGCACCTGCTTGCCAGCAGCTGAGTGAGAGGCTGGGAGGAGAGTAAGAGACTTGTGCACTGCAACGGAGAGAAGGATAAAGGGATACACAGGAGAAAGAGAAGCAGCAGGAGGAGAATGTTAGAAAAAGGAAGCAAAATTTCAGTGAGTGGGAGCTGGAGGTGCTCATACAGGAAATGGCAGTTAGCCATGAGCTCCCCTTTGGGAAGCAGTCCCTACGCAAGCCAGAGGCACGCAAAAGGAAAATCTGGAGTGACCCGGCTAAGGTGGAAAACTTTTGCCCCATTTCTCTCCTACCGTGGGTAGCTAAGATCACTGAGTCTCACATGAATAACATCTTAACTAGGTTTCTCAATAGTAATGGCACCCTGGATCCCTTCCAGAATGGTTTCCGCCCAGGTCAGAGCAAGGAGACTGCTTTTTTGGCTGTGTCTGAACACCTGTGGACCGTTCTGGACACCGGGCACATGGCAGCTCTGATATTGCTCGTTTTCAGTGCTGCATTTGACACGGTTTCCCATTATATCCTTTTACGCCGTTTAGAGGATGCGGGTGATGTTGGCTTAGCCTTGAAATGATTTAGATCTTTCCTGTCAGGGAGAACATTCCAATTGACCGCCCCCCGTTTTTCTCACTTGTCCAGTGCATCGGGCAGGGGGTGCCTCAGGGTTCTGCTCTGAGTCCTGTACTTTTTAACTTGTATGTTCAACCCCTTGCTGTGGTGGCCTACCCCAAGACACGCAGCTGGTGGTGGCCCTCTCCGACGACTCTATGTAGGACGTTTCCAAGTTAGAAGTGGTCTGGCGGCAGTCGCAGAGTGGATGAATTCCAAATGCCTCGAGCTTATAAAGCCGAGATGTTGTTGGTGGGAAAAGATAGGAGCCTGTGGAGTGAGCAATGGTGGCCTTCCACTCTTGGCAGCATGCCTATCCCCAAGACAGTGGTTAAAAACGTACGGGTTTGGATGGACTTCTCCCTCAGCTACCAAGATCTCACCAAGAGGTAGCTGGTACCTGTTTCGGCATTCTTCGTGGACTTAGACCCCTGTTGTGTTTCTTTGATCCACCTACTCATCAGCTGATCGTCCAGGTGGCGCTTTTATCGAGACTTGATTACGCCAGCTTGTTCCTTCTCTGAGCCAATCAGGCTGAGGTGGTGCGTTTGCAGAGAGTCCAAAACGCAGCTGCCAGAGTCCTGTTGGGGCTTCCAAGTAGATGCTCAACAGCCGGTGCTATCCGAAAACTCCACTGCTTGACCATTGCTAAGCGAATCGATTTTAAGGCTCTTTGCCTATCTTTTAAAATTCTTAAATTTGCGTCTCCCGGGCTTTGGCAAATTTGCTGACACCTTATGTTTCTGGACGCAACGCATGCTGCGCTCCTTGGGGCAACACTTGCCCGTGATTCCCCACGTAAATCATCTTCGTATCGGGGGGAGCTCCTTTCATTGTTTGGCAGCCAAGTTATGGAACTCTCTGCCCTTTCAAATTCGCAGTATGGAAAGCCTGCTGGCCTTCCGTAAAGCTATTAAGACTTATCTTTTCCCTGCAATCTAATCTTACTTCTCTTTGTCCACTCCCTCCTCTGCCTTTCTGTCCAGTTTCTTAGCCTCTGTCCTCCAACTGCTAGCGCCGGGGCGCCCCTTTGCTGAGGCAGCTGGCCGCTTTATAAACTTAGTTAGCATAACATAGCATAACAAATACAGGAGAAGGTGAATACCATTGGCGTGACCCACCACACCGTGGAGGACCTCCGCAAAAGGTGGTATGACATGCGCCAAAGATCAAAGGAAAAGGTGGCAACGAGGTTGGCAGAGGCAAAAAAGACTGGTGGGGGAACATTCACTGCAACTGATTCTATGCCTCTTGAGGAGTCGGTGGAGAGCACCCTTCAGCCGGAGCGAGCTTGTCAGTGGCGTGGCTGACCTGGACAGCTCAGAACCCCCCAAACACCAGACATGGTAAGAAGCATGCTATTACTCCCCTGATACATCACCACATCACTCACACACTCAGGAAAGACGCAAGCACTAAACATGAATGCAACTCCAGTACATGTTAGCAAGCACACCCAGCATTGCATTATGGGAGATGTAGTCACATGCACCAAACAGAGGAGCAGGGAGACCCAGCAAGGTAGAATCAGGATGAGTAATTCAGGAAAGGCATAAAACAGACAGATAGTATTCATGTTACTCAAAAACTGTATTGCATAACCAATGGGAGGCAGGACACAAAATTATTGTGTGCATTTATATTCACAGCAACACCTGAAACACAGGAATCAATTGCAGAATGGGAGAATGCATCCCACACTGAAGACAAGTCAGGGCAAGAGAAACAGGAGGAAGGCAGACCAGCAATCCCTGTGACTTGCAGATGGCGCTTCATAGTGCCACCACTCCCACTGCTGGAGGCAGGTCCACAGGACACAAGTGGAGAATATCAGCCAGTCCAGGGCCAGCGTACACCACAGCACACAGCACAGTCTCAAGTCCATCCTAGTTCAGCAATTTCTTCCAGGCGCAGTGCACAGTCGTCCACTAGCACAGCTGCTGTGGTGAAGACACAGTTTTTGCAGGGCATGAAGGCAACATGCTAAAAGTCCAGCGCCTGCAAGCAAAGGCGTTAAAGTCAATTCAGGACCAGTTTTCTGCACATAACAACAACAAGACCCAGATGAGGGATGGTTTCATGGGCATGACAGGTGCACTGTAGTGTAGTTCCTATATCCCTGATAGGCTCTGCGCATTGGAATAATATACACTATAGATTTGACATAGGACTGAGGTCAGTATTGAAGGAATGGGTTATTTAAGACCCAGCGGTGCCAGGGGACAACACCTGAAACCTTCGTGGGTAACCTGTCCCGGCGTACAAATGACAGAGACACGGGACACTTCCTTCGGCGTCAAAGATTCGAGGTTTATTTACTGCAGGGAACACAGAAGTCACGTGAAGTACACAACATGTATGTTCGCGGGATCTGATTCAATTTGCTACTGTGGATCGCTCCTTTTTATACAGTTTTCTCTCATAGGTTAACATGGTACACAAAGGTTTACAACTTGGTTCCCATCATTATCCCCGAGAGGGGTCGCTTTGATGTATTCAAGGTCCGGAACATAAGTACAGAAACATTCGGTGGTTCCCAAGTGTAAAAACCCATCTTCCCACCATTAGTACATTCCAATCAGCAGTAAAAAGATCGAAGAAGGAACAGGGACAGGTGCAAAGGAAGGCAGAAACAGTGGGGAGATCGGAAAGGGTGTAAAAGGGGTGGTATCGGAAAACACGAGCTGCAGGCATCAAAGGGACGTGCCTAATGAGATTCACGGCTGAGACAATAGACTGGCACGGCAAGATGTGCCTCGAGCGGGGACATCTGCCTTACAGTATCATCCCCCTCATCATAAAGACACTTTCAAAGAAAATGTGTCTTCCGCAAGAGTCTTGGGAATCTCAGGGTCGCGAAGCGGACAGCGTCCGTTCGCTGGCTACTTGAGGGCAAGAGACAAAATGGATGCCGTATCTAAGATGGAACCCGTGGGTACAGATAGAAACCCACGAAACAAACGAACGGTTCAGGTTAGCACAGCGAAACTGCGCACACCCACTAAACTCGTCATTTGCGGTTCATAGATACCAGACTCGACCATATTTGTGCGAGTCGAAAACACCACTTACGATCGTCACGGAACCTCAGACGCTCCTTTTGCCCTCATGTAGGCAAGCACTAGTCAGAATCATACTCGATATTCATCAGACCGTCTAAATGTTGCTGCAACATAACTCTGTCCAACTGAGCTCCTTTGGTAACAGGCGGTTGTCTTATACACGTCGTAGCACAGAGGCCACATAAGGCAGGACCACACTGCACACAAAGGCAACACGTGAACAGAAACGCTACAACAACTCCGATGATCATCAGAATCTTCCAACCCCAAGTCGACATCAGGCCCCAAAACCACCCAAGCAGCGTCCAATCCCCTACGTCCACGTGTATGGACTCAGAGATCTTATGCAACTTTGAGATGGCTTGATAGACAGTTGGAGCGTTATCTGGAATGAAAATACAGCAGCTCGAATGGATCACCTTACATACTCCACCTCGATCTGCTAAGACCACGTCTAAAACCATACGGTTTTGTAACGTCATGAGCCTATCCGCCTGAAGTTCTGTGGTGATATTACCAAGGGCACTGGCAGTGATATTAGCTGTCGATTCCACCACTCGAGTCAATTGTCTCAGGTTCCTACTATTGACCATAGGTCCCCAAAACGGGAGGAAACCCTTGAAAAAGTCTCCTGCCTCTTGACCGGCAGTGTCCTCTTCGCTAATCACGCCTCTCACAACTCTAGTCTTGTGATAGTCTGCATCAACAGTGAACGTCGGAGGCAACAGATTTGCGATATAACATGAGCCCACAAAGTCGGAGGGCAACCACGTATACGCACGATCATGGCAGACAAAGTATGTACCCTTGGCAGCCAGAAACACAGGGGACGAGACCATCGGCAGGATATAAGTCTCGGAGCAAGCACTCTCTCCAAGGCGAGCTCTCGATCTTCGGCCACGACCCAATAGACAGAAATTACCAAGGTGGGGTACGACCCATATCGGAGGCGAGCTCCTAAGCTGCTTTTCACCAGTGAGCGCGCTATACTCGACCTTACTCAGGACCCTATAGGCTTGGACCTCTTCTTCTGGAATGAGCGACGGTTCATAGATATCCCTATCTAAATCATCTATCGCTATAGCCAAAGGCTTGTGATACGAACCAGGACCAGAGTAGGAAGAACGTGGCTCTCGATTGGGGTAGGAATCTAGTGCACTTCGAAACATTGTTTGAAATGCTCGAGCTGAACCCTGGGAACTATAAGGAAGGACCAGATATGGAATTCCCTTATCCGTGGTATGTGGCATTAACCCACACACCCAACAATTGGTAGTGTTAACCACTAACTGATGCTGATGAAGGAGCTGAATAAAGGAATTATTTCTGAATTCCGCACGTCTAGCCTGTTCGTGTTCGGGTAAGATATGGAAAGAATGAGGGGATGCAGTGGAGGTAGATTTAGGTTCAGGAGTAGGATTAGGTAAAGCAGAGGGTAGGAAGTACGGTATCATATAATACACCCCACCCGCCAATAACGAAGACAGAACCATAAACAGAAGGAAACATTGAAACACAAAACATTTGGTACGAGTTATCTGCTGTAGTTTGAATCTTTGCGCCTGAGCTTCTTCCAAGTCCATCAGCTTTGAAAACGCCATCCACTAAGACCGTCCGCAACGTTTCTTGACGCACTTCGTTCTGTGTAGCAGTAGTCAATCCCTAGGAGTTCCCAGGAACCGACGGTCTTTGACCTAGTGTCAAGACCTACTAACCAGAAGGAAGTACACGCGCGGCCCTACGGTACACCTGGATGCAAGGTATCTTATTCGCAAATATATATAAAGCCTCTTAGCTGTGGAAGTAAAAACACATATATGGAACGAAACTCAATATTTGCAAAAATAATCACAGTTATACGGGTGTTTAGACTGATCGTGGCAAATGGGATAATGTAGATGTCGAGGGACAAAACAAGTATTTATTAGTCTTTGGTGCTGGATCGCAAAAAGTATTGAGTTTTCCCAGGACGTGTATGTTCATCAAACAATGGATCCGATGAAGGAACAGAGTTTTGTTGATCAGTCGATTGTTCAGATCTTGAGTCTTTTGATGACAAATGTTCAGCAATGTCGTTCTGCTGCACTGAGGATTCTCCAGCAGGTTCAGCGTCACTAAAAGGTACAAAAGTCTGGAATTTCTCTGTTTCAGACGAAGCAATGCCTTTCCTCACCCACGAGTCCGCCGGTAAAGGTATAGGTACCTTTTTCGTATGGGTGGCGTGCACCCAGTTTTTGAGCCCTTCCAAACGGACAGCAGTTCTCGTGGCGAGGAGGACTTGAAAAGGGCCAGTAAAGCGGGGTTCAAGATTCTTCTTGCGAGCAAAATTGCGAGTAACCACCCAATCTCCTGGTTGGAGCTGGTGGCCTGGACCCTCCGTCTGCGTCGGCAGTGCTTCGTAAACCTGTTGGTGAATTAACCTCAGTTTAGCAGTCAGATCATGAAGATAATCAATCAACATTGGGTACTCAAGATTAGAAAACACACTTGGTCTAGGGACCCCCCAAACATTCGCAGGACGGCCGAACACTATTTCATAGGGACTGAGCCCTACTCGGGAGTGTACGGTCGCCCTTGTTGACAACAAAGCTAGAGGCAAAGTGTCAGGCCACGAAAGACCAGTCGTAGCCTGAATCTTAGCCAGTTTGAGTTTAAGGGTGCCATTATACCCCTCAACCAAACCTGCTGACTGGGGATGATTGGCGCTATGGAATTTTTGATTAATTCCAAGGCCCTTACACACACTCTTCATCACACTCCCCACAAACTCACTTCCGTTATCAGACCATACAATTCGGGGCATTCCATACCGAGGAAAGTATTCCTTCAGCAGGATTTTCGCAGTAGACAAGGCTGTATTGTCTTTAAGAGGATAGGCTTCAATCCATCGGGAGAATGCGCAAACCACAACTAAAACGTATTTCAGGTTATTGCATCGCTCCATATGGATGAAGTCTAGCTGGATCACTTCAAAGGGATATGAAGGGGGAGCAAAATGGCCGGGAGGTGTAGGGGCTCCCTTACCAGGATTGTACAACATACATATCATGCAATTCTTGACCAATCTCTCAGCACATTTCGTAATCCCATCATTCTTCCACACAGGAGACAACAGCTTACAAATACCTTTCGCACTAATATGTGCTAACCCGTGTGCCATTGTCACAACAGCCAGCACATACGCATCTGGCAACATCCACCTCTTATGCTCCGACAAATCGACCCAACAACCATTCGCATCCAACTCTCCCGTACTCTCTTTCCACTTCGTCTTTTCAGTATCAGTGGCCTCATTCTGAATCGCTTTCACACTTTGGATAGTATCCTCACACATACTTGTCTCTGTAGGCCACCTAACCGAACTCGTCACATACATTCTAGTGCTAAGGTTCCGGGCAGTCTCCTTAGCAGTCTCATCCGCAAACGCATTACCACGGCCAACATCATCCGTCACCTTACGATGCGCACTACATTTAACAATCGCCACCTGCTTAGGCAACGTAAGTGCATCCAAAAGATCATTCACAAGCTGTCCATGTTGAATCTTTGTACCATGCGACGTCATAAAACCTCTCTCTCTCCACAACCGTCCGAAACTATGCGCGACGCCAAAAGCGTATTGGCTGTCGGTAAACACATTCACTCGTTTCCCTTTCACCAACACACACGCTCTAGTTAAAGCGATCAGCTCTGCAGCCTGGGCAGAGTTCTGATTCAATCTCGCAGCTTCCACGACAGTATTCAACGTTACCACAGCATACGCAGTAGTCACATCACCATTTGGCAATTTAAAACATGAACCATCCACATACAAAGTTCCATCGGGATCTTCCAAAGGAGTGTTTTTAAGGTCCACTCGACCTTTTGTTTCCTCCTCAGTTCTTAAGTAACAGTCATGCGCTGCTACTTCATCTGACTCTGCACTAATTGGCAATAAGGTAGCCGGGTTTAGAACATTACAACGTTTTATCTGAATATGACTTGCCAACAGCGTCAACTCGTACCCTGACAACCTCGCACTCGTCAAGTGTTGGGTTTTCGTACGATTCAAAAGAGTGTCAACTGCATGTGGCACCATCACCGTAAGCATATTATCCATGACCAATCCTGCTGATTGTCGGATGGACACCGCAGCTGCCGCTGTTGCTCTCAAACAACTCGGTAATGCTCTAGCTACCGGGTCCAAGGTCGAGGAAAAATATGCACATGGACGTTGCTTATCGCCGAAGGGTTGCGTTACAACACTCAACGCACAACCTTCCCTCTCGTGAACGTATAGTGTAAACGGCTTGCTGTAGTCAGGAGTACCTAACACAGGAGCCGAACACAATGCGTCACGCAGTTCAGAAAAACTTTTCTGACATTCATCCGTCCATGGTAAAGGAGTTGAAACATCCTTGCACGTAAGAGCCACCAATGGTTTCGCTAACAATGAAAAATTTGGAATCCACTGTCTGCAGTATGACGTGATACCTAGAAAGGCACGCACATCTCTTTGGGTTGTTGGCACAGATATTCGCGCAATGGCTGCAATTCTCTCTGGGGTCAACCTTCTTCCCTCCTTTGACAATAAGTGACCTAGGTAGGTTACTTCTTGACAACAATATTGAAGTTTAGAAGGTGACACCTTGTGATGTAAGTCACAGAGATGTTGCAACAACGACACCGTAGCAATTTTACAAATGTCCTGAGTATCTGCAGCCACCAATAAGTCGTCGACGTATTGGATTAAGGCCGCACCAGCCGGTAACACAAAGGCATCGAGTTGGCCCTTCAAGGCTTGACTGTATATCGATGGACTCTCACAGTAGCCCTGAGGAGCACGTTTAAACCGGAAGCTACGACCACCAAGAGAGAAACCGAAAAGGTCTCTGCTTTCTTCAGCAATCGGAATACTGAAGAACGCATTCTTCAGATCGAACACTGAAAACCATGATGCCGAAGCTGGAATCAGAGTCAGTAACGCCGTGATGTCAGGCACAACAGGGAACTGAGGAATCACAATTTTATTCACCTCCCGTAAATCGATAACAAAACGATAAACAGGTGGTTTGGAAGGATCGGTGCGTTTCAAAATAGGCAGTACAGGGCTGTTGCACACGTTTCCCCGGGTCTCCTCAATAACATCTTTCTCGATCAAATCATAGATGATCGCCAACAGCGCCCGTTCACCGTCAAGAGAGATTCGATACTGGGGAATACGTGGCAATCGCACATTAGATTTCAAATGAACAACATAAGGGGAGATGTCAAGCAGGCCCACGTCATTTGGACCTGTTGCCCACAAAGATGCAGGAAGAGAACTCAATTCCGGTGGAAGCTTATCGAGAGACAAGTACATTGGAGAGATAACTCTCTCACCTAAAGTAAGCTTCACTCCCGTAGGAGAACAATACAAAGTCGCATACAAACGTTTTAGCAAATCCAGGCCCAAAAGATTTTCACCACAACCAGTGGTCAAAATCAACGGAGCTTTCAGCTCACGAGGCCCAATTGTAAGTGGCAAAGGGCACGAAACTGGATTGCTAACAGGGGCCCCAGAGAATCCAACGGAAACATTTGTTAAGCTAGACAAAGGTGCGCCAGGGAGTTTCGAATGCATGATGGAACTTTTCGCTGCACCAGTGTCCAACAGAAAAGGCTCAACGACGCCCGATGTGGCAACTGCGACGTAAGGCCCTCTCTGATCAACCGGAACTGATACTACTCCCTCTCCTTGTCTATGGCTGTCCTAGTAATTACAGTCGTCAGTTCCCTGATCGACGTAATAGTCATCTACATTATACTGCGCAGATCGTCCTTGCGATGATCCACGTTGATCAAAACAATTGTTGGAATTTGACGAATTGTCTGAACGATCATTGGGAGCACCACGACCCCTACCACGTGATGTCTGCTGAGCACCACCACGACCTCCTCTAGATATGTTACCACTGTTACGCTCATTGAGGACTGGACAGTTGAATTTTAAATGACCCTCCTGTCTACAATAGGCACACTGATTGTACCCTAACGAAGATCTCTGCGAAGAGGAGTCATTTCGCGATTGCGACCTATTAGATTGCGACTGCGTTCGATTACGTTGTTGCGAATCATTCTGATTCGAACGCGGAGGATACGCCTGCTGCAACAACACTTTAGTTTTGAGTTCTTTCGTCTTTTTATCAGCGCGGTCATTCTCTTCTTTCTCCCTATTCTCATAATATTGTGCCGTAGCCAATATTTGAGCAGATGTAGAGACAGCCCACGCACTCTCAGAATTTTTTAATTTGTTGCTCAAGTCGGGCAATAAGTTTGAGACAAATTTATCCACAAACAACCGCTGACCACCCTCGGTACTCATATCCTGACCACTGTGATCGATGAATGCCTCCTCAAATCTCGTAAAGAAATCAGAGACACTCTCGTCCTTCTTCTGTCTACAAGCTGACAATTTGTCCCAGTTCACCCTCATAGCTGGCATAGGCGTTTTCATTAGGGTAATAATTCTCTGAGGGAGAGCGGCAATAATCTGTTCAGGCTTAGCCCCACCAGTTTGTGCATCTGCTGCAGTAAGAGCAGCCCAGTCAGCACCTAATTCGTTTGCATGACCTTCCTGACGAATCTTGGCCCATACCGGTTGCGGTACAACATTGCCAAACAGCATATCGATATCGGCAAGATTCATTATCGTAGCATCTACGAGCTGCGACAATTCCTTATAATACCCTGCAGGATTTTTGCGAGGGTCAGGCAAAGATTGATTCACCTGTAAAACCTCCGATCGTTTCCATGGGAGATGTATCCATACTCTCTGGAAATACGGTAAAATAATGGGGTTAGCATTGGCATCACCTGGCATCCACACTGGTGGAACTTCGCGCATGGGGTACTGACCAGACGCATCTAACTGTCTCTCAACATCCTCAACGAACAATGCTTGAGGCATCATAGAGGGGCGAAGAGCCAATAATTGCTCGACAGCACGTCGAACATTAGTACCCACTATCATTCCGCTCAAAAACTGGAGCTGTAGATTGGTCAAAGCAGTTAATACATCATCCGATGCATCAGCCGATATTTGATCACGTAAAGCCTTGCACATTTCTTCAAAAACATATCGTTGTGTCGGTATATTGAATTGACTAAACGTATTCAATACCGAACGTGGAGGATTCCTATAGGGGTGCAGCATCCATGCCATCGCCATATTGTACAGCGCAGCACGTTCCCTATTACCGGGAAGCAGACTACGTCTTTGTGGACCGTCCGAACCAGCGGACTCAGAAATAGGTCCAAGAGAATTAGCAAAATTAGCAGCAACTAAAGGAGTACGACGTCGGGTAGATGGAGAAGTATACGATAGAGTGGAAACAAGAGAAGAATCGGAAACAGAAGAAACAACAGGAGGAAGTAAAACAGGAGCAGTAGCGGGAACAGAAGTATGAGGAAGTACAGGCGGAGGAGCAGTAGGAACAGAAGCGGGCAAAGGAATAGGAACAGTCGGAGGAACAGGTTGAGGAGCAGGTACAGGAGCAGGTACAGGAGGAACCACGGGAACTGTGGTACCCTGTGCGTACGGAGGTGGTGACTTCATAAGATTGGACATTAAGGGATCCTCAACATTTATCTATAGTCATACGTTGAAGCCTATCAAAAACTTCCTTTTCCTTTTCCTCCTTATCACGCTGAAACTGCTCTGCTTTCTTTACAATGGTAGCAACACCATCTCTATGATTACGTTTTGTCTGTCTGATCTCTTTCTGTCTGGCTTCTTTGCGCCATAACCGAAAGGCATCAAACATGGCCGGCCTTGACTTTTTCTTAAACAATTTAGCCTCAAGGTTATCTAAAATCGGGATCTCAAAACTACCATGTGATGGCCAACTAAGGACACCATCTTTTTTGGTGTAGCGAATCCAATATTCATTAAAGGTAATCTGACCTAACCCATGTTTGCTGTAAAGTTCATAAGTGGGAGTTCCAACCGGAGGTATCGGACACGAGTCCTCCAGTCGGGAATCCGTACCACAACGTCTGAAACAACTGAACAAAGTACTACGACCAGGCATCTTGCACACTAGCCGAGTTTCACAAACTTCAAGGGTTACGGGATTTACCAAGTCCCTGCAAAGAGCAAAAACCCTCGGTTTTTGGCGGCTGCAGTCGTCAAATATCACAACAAAGAACCAAGTACGAAGAACCACAAATGCAATGGAACCATGCAACCACTAAGCAACCACAACCAAGGACTCTGGGAGCGACCCACAAATACTTAACTCAAAGATCGATGGCGTCACCAGGAAGGCCCGTCAATCAAGTCAAGTCAAAAGTGCTTTATTCGAGTAATTACTCATAAAAGCAGACAAACAAACACATAAATAAAATACAATTAAATTACAGAGTCAGCATGACTTTAAGCACAGACACGTTAAAAAGGAGGTTTTTCCTTTTTTTAAAACAGATTTCATCAAGTTATAAATGTCAAGGTGCAAAGTTCATATTATAAAAACATACATGATTAAAAATTAATTTAAATAAGTTTTCGTCAGAAAGACTCCAGGCATGGGAACAGAGAATAGATAAACTAGCAGTCCCTGAACAACTAGGCAGAGAGTAGTCACTCTACTAGCAATCTCTGCCTAATTACCCACGCCCACCCCAAATACTTTGCAGTTGCTATGACAATCCAGTTTAAAGAGGTAGTTTTAATGATGCGTAAGGCTACCATAGAGCTTTTAGTACCCAAATTCCTGCACATGGGAGCCAACCAGACACGTCTCGGAACAGAGTATGCTTGACAGACAAATAAGAAATGCCCCAGAGTCTCTTTCCCTTCCCCACATGCTAAACAAGTTGCTGGGCCTCTATTTCTCCATTTAGATGTTAAATTACCAAGAGGTAGAGAGCCAGCCCTCAGTTGGAAAAACAGTTTCCTATCCAGGGATTTAGATATAATATCCCAGTACATCTCAAACATTGGAAACAGTTTAGCTTCGAGGAAGGCAGTCGTCATAGACCCATTGCTATTACTAAGGAGGCTCTTATTTGCAACATGTTCCCAGTAGAGGTTTTTTATAAACAACTTTGGTGGAAAGGAGGACCCGGTTGGATCCGACCACAGTTCACTCAGCCCTAGTTCACTTAATGCAGTTCTCAGGGATCTAAACCATTTAATTTCATGAAATCGATCTGCCTTGATTACATCAGCAAATCCTTCTGCATATTGTGACAATTCAGGGGTGGTCCAGATTCTACGCCAATATAATATTGGTCGAAGTTTACACATTGCCGAAATTTCCTTTCTACCAAGTTCATATCTGAGTGGCAAGAGGGGAGTACTCTGTGAGGTACCAGTTAGTTTACGGAGGAAACTATTCTCTGACCTCTGTAACTCCTGGAGGTTTTCTTGCCCCCACAGTTCTGCCCCGTATAGTGCAGACCCTATTGCTTTAGCCTCATAAATGATCAGTGGCGGTTTGATTGGCTTAGTTAAGGATTTCGCGTGCTCCTTAATGATGGTACCAGCAAGCTGTTTATGCCTTAATATAGCTAAGTCTAAGTGGTGGTTCCATCTGTTATTATTTGAGATATGTATCCCCAAATAAGTAAAGGAGTTCACGACTTCAAGGCAGCGCCCACTCAAGGTAATTTTGGGTTTGAATTTCCTACTGGGATTAAAAACCATGAGCTTTGTCTTCGCTGCATTTACCTCCAGGCCATGATCACAACAAAATGTATCAAAGATTATCAATGCCTTTTGCAGACCACTTGGGGATTTTGATAAAATTAGGGTGTCGTCTGCGAACATTAAAATTGGAACTTTTGCACCAGCAAGAGAGGGAGCATCTACAGGCTCAGCTTGCATAAGGGGAACGATTCCATTTATAAAAAGAGTAAACAGTGTTGGAGCCATTGAACAACCCTGCCGAACCCCCCGCTCGACAGGGAAGTCAATAGTGTCATTGCCATAGCCCCCACATTGAATCTTTGCATAAGTGCCCTCATGGAGTCTCATAATCAAAGTTAGGATAATCATCGGGACCCCTAGGGCAGCCAGCACCTCCCACAATTTTGCCCTCGGCACCAGGTCGAATGCAGCCCGCAAGTCAACAAAAGCTGCATACAGGCTGCATCCACCCAGTACCACTGTCCGCCATTGTATAAGTTGGAAGCGAAAAACCTGGTCTACAGTGCTTGTTGCTTTGCGAAAGCCCGCCTGAAAAGGGGATAAAATGTTCTGCTCCTCAGCCCAATCAAGCAGATTGTTGATGATAACACGTCCTACCACCTTTTGGACCGTGTCTATTAGGCTGATTGGGCGATAGTTACAGGGTTGCGCACGATCCTCCTTTTTGTATACTGGTATAATGACGGCACCCCTCCAAGAAACCGGAATTTCAGCGCCTCTGGCTAAGAGGTTTAATAAAAGGCAGATGTACTTACTCCACCGGTCGGTGTCATCTAAGAAGACATCCGCCGGAACACCATCATTACCCGGGGCTCTGCCCCTATGGACGGATTTCAAAGCAGACAGGATTTCGCCTAACATAAAAACATCTTCGTCTGCGAACATGTAAGTGGGGTTAATATTGCTAGCAGGCTGACCCCTAGAAGAATACTGCTCTTTAAAAAACGTAACCCAGGCGTCGTGAGGGACATTATTATTAGGAGGCTCTGGAGGTCTATCATGTCCCCATTTGACGATGTGCCAGAATTGTCTAGAATTTTTACTTTCACTAGCACATCTCAATTTCTGCCAATGATCTTCGTCCCAATCTTTTTTTGCCCTGGCGATACAATTTTTATAGTGCTTCCTAGCAGACCGAGTCTCAGTCAGATTGTTATTTTTAATTGCAGCTCCTAGTTTCGATCTTGCTCTCCTGCAATCTTGGTTATACCACTTTGCTGTTTTAAATGGACAAGCCTTGATGTTTCGTGCGGGCTTTAAAAAGATTTTTTTAACTTCGTCAAAAAGAGACGTATGAACATTTTTAACCTCATCTTGTCCATTTGCTAAATCAGTGATATTTTCCAGTGCCCGAATGGCCTTGTCTGCAGCTGCACCTATCTTTTCCAGGGCCTGCTGGTCCGTCTTAACACCAGACCATCTTAGCCTACGCATGTTATTGGATTGCGTGATCGTTGGCGGCACAAGTAAATGACAATTAGTTGAGGGGTTCACATTAGATGTCCACCAGTTATGTGAGACGCATAGCGGGTCATGGTCACTTTCTATTCTGGCAGTGACTACCATATCAATAAGGGATGGCCATAGCGATGTACTACAAATAACGTAGTCAATACGACTTTTGCTTCGACCATTATTAAATGTCATGGCGGGTACACGGTCTGATTGGGTTCGGCCGTTCAGGGCACGTAACCCATGCTCCAAGCACATGGCATTTAGACCTAAGATGTCAGCTGTCCATCTGGTTATCGGGGGGGACTCAAGTGTGGGAATGTCCCAAAGTTTGTCTTCCTCTGATCCCAGGGGAGAATCACCAGTGATCAGAGGTTCAAATGTCCGATTCAAATCACCTGCAATTAAGATGTTTTTTCCTGCAGATTCAATCTCAAGAATATTAGAAAGGCTCATAAGAACCTCGGATCTACCTTTACTACCACCTCTGGCATAGATATTATATACATCCATGGAGAGGGGTAGATCACTGGACAGTCGTATAAGCTGAATATCTTTTTGGTCAAGTTCCACACTTTTTACAGCAATCTTTAAGGACTGCCTAATCCATATGGTAAGGCCCCCCATAGGCCGCCCTTTGGGACCCTTGGTGGCCGGAACATGAAAGTTTAGATACCCCAAAGCAAAAGTAGGCTCACACGCCCAAGTCTCTTGGAAAATACAGAGGTCGTACCTATTTATGAATTCAAACCATTCTGCGCTTTCCATTTTAGAAGATATACCTGCTACATTCCATGACAGGATATTCCCTGAAGTTGGTGTCGTAGGAATACCATTGGTTGTAGAATGCATGTTTAACACCTTACCCCCTGTACCCTGGTCTACAATCGTAACATTTGGTGCCCCAGCTAAATCAGCAATCAAAGGCCCCAACGGGCTAGTTGTTATAGGGTAATAAGCTAAACCTGATAAACTTATGGCATGAGCAGGTGCAGACACAGCATTACAAATAGGTGGTTGTCAGTCACAGTCACTTAAATTGGATAATGAAGAAAATCGATTTTCTAGCCCCAGACCCCAGTCAACTGAGGCAACATCCTTCCTCCCCCTCTTAGTCACAATGTTCCATTTAGTTCTTAGAATACTTGAATTTGGTCCGCTTCCCTTTCTTGGGTAAAAGAAGTCCAAAGTCAAAGGAACAATTGAAGTTGTTCGCCTTTGCGGTGGTAAGATATTTGGTAGGATGTTGGGCAAGACCCCAGGGTCAGAGAAGTGGAGAACGACACACTCCCCTTTAAACTTTTTTACCCTATCCACTGAACCCTTCGTGCTTTGACAAGCTCTTCAGAAAGTTGCTGCTTTCCCAAAGGAGTAATTACCATGTTGGTGGTTAACCATGATAAAGATTTGTTTCGTAGAGAGGATGCTGTTTCCCTCTCACCTTGAGCCAGAGCTGGAACATTGGCAAGGACAAGTACCAGTGGGGAAGCTTCAACCACAAGTTCAAAAGTCCCGTTTTCAATAAACGGGTCTTCAACAGCAGGAGCAGGGATCGAGGCAGTATGAGAATCACCTGGGAGAGTGTTATTCCTTGCCGTTAGGGTGTTCGTTACCGGGGCAGTGACAGGGTTGAGACCACCAACGGCTGCAATTACAGATTTGTTGACAGATTCCTCTATCTTTGCAAGGACACTTTCTGGAGGTTTCCCAGTCTCGTCTATTGATTTTTGTAGTAGACCTTCCAAACGGTTGACCTCAGAAGTTAGCTTGTCTATTTTGCTAACCAAGGGCTTCATCGCACCTTTGATTTTTGAGTCCATTAAGGTTATCAATTTATTAAATTGAGCGTTCGAAAGTGTAATATACGCTTCACTAGTCAAATCATGCTCCTCTTCCTCAGAGTATTTCCTCGGGGGGTTTGCTACTCTGTTCTTGGCTGACCTAAGGCATTCCCGTTTACCCAGAACCGGTGCTGGAGGAGAAATAGATTGATCCTGGCTAATAGTAATATCATACACACAAAAGAGCAGACCAGGTCAGAGGGGGTGTGTGCAAGCAGCAGTGACCGTGTAGCACTGTAATGAATGCGTGAAAAATTGTTTGCTAAAGGCAGAGACTCAATTGTGTTTGTTGCCCTTCTGCCTGCCTCCACTTACACCCTAGGATGGTAAAAACCATTTCCATCACTGTGAAAGCAATTTTACATGGGGTCTTGTCACTTTATTATTACACAGTGACCCACGACGGTATATATACCTTTGGATTTGCTCCAGGCTCAATCCTTGTCCCTTCCCTCTGTTTAAACAGCAAGCCGTTATAATACTCCCTATGAATGTCCCATTGTATAAAGTACACTCTGAGACTGAATCTGATGCTACATCTATGCTAGCTATATGAGTCAACATGAGAGATGACCGGATTATTCCACAATACTACTTGGTAACAATGGAGGACTATTACTTCCTGCATTGGTACACTGCCGGTCTCCACCACGAAGAGATACGTGGTTACAATCTGACCTTTTAAACCCATAAAGCCTCTCCTTGTAATTGGCAGTGCTTTGAAACTGTAGAGCCCGTCTTGATGTTTTTCGCCAGGTTCGAGCTCATAAGAGCTATGACTCGTATTTATAATGGTAATTTTGCCCAGCGTTGCCACCATTCAATTTAAACCCCACAGAAACCGGCAGGGTCTTTAATTATATTTATTTTCCTGCATTGATGGCCGGTGACACGCATTTCCGGAGCTTCCGATTGGAGGTTGAACGCGCATGCGCCAGAGAATAGTGGTTGTCATTCTCTGCGCATGCGTTTCCGACTAGCGCCTTCTCCCGCGGGTGGGCCACGGCATTCCTTGATAGTTATTCCTCACATCACGGGGGATCTATTATCCAATTAAGGTTGATTATTTAAGGAGGGAGGGCGGTATTACAACTCGCCTCCACTTCCGCTCGCTTCATTCTCGTGGCACCGACGGACAGGTGAGCAGCGCAGTATAGCTACCATATCGCAGTTAGGCTCTGCTTGATAGTCTGGTTAAGCCGTTTTCTATTTAGTCAGCAAGTCTGTAGGGGGCTAAACATGGCCCCTATTCCCTATTAGATCTAGGTTGAAACTTGGCTTCAGAGATCTCCCTTTTCAAGATAAGTTGTTAATGATCTTGAGTGGCCCAGACAGCTGCTCAGGGGCGCACTATTGCATCCCCTACTTATTTTCAAGGGTCGTGGCCTCAAATAGGTCTCCAGCCCACCCCCATGTGTTCCAGATTTACATTTATTAAAGAAAGTCTTTTCTTAACATTGTCTTTTAAACATGTACCTGGTGACACAAAGCAGTGTTAGGACAGTGCCTTGAGACATGAGTAATATCGTTAGATGTCCTGTCCCTATGTGTCACTGAGGGTCCTTGTGGTTGTAAGTGTTTGATATGACAGTTGGGTCACTATCATACGTCTGTTGGGTTTAAGTGTAGAGCAAATTGGCTTGAGGACGGTAAAGTAGTGTGCTTACTGTACCTTTTATTTTCTACACTATAGAGCGGGGCCTCATACTCCCGAGCGGTTGCCGGGTGAGGTGAGGTCGTCACCCACACAAAGCTGGGTGAGTATCACTGTGAGGAAATGCCTCTGTGTGATCAAGCTAGTACGCTATTTACAATGCAGAATACAAACTATTCTTGCAAGTGTGGCAGCACGGTCTCTGTGTGTGTACGTCGGTGCGTGTGTGTGTAATCTGTTTGTTTTTTGACACAATGTCCTTTTCATTTTCATCTCTTGATAGGAAGAAGATATGTCCTTCTACCTCCAGTGGACACTTAAGTATAACAGTTCCTGGCATTATTGTAGCTTTTGTAGCACATTATGTTGATCGCTATTTACACAAACACTTTGTAGTAAGTTGCAGTAGCTAACTCTCATCAATAGGTCCTGAAGAAAGCCGGGTAAAATGCCCACAAGGCTGAAACATGTCGACCACATTACAGACCATACTGCACAGCGCCATAGGGTAGTCATACTACTGGGCGTGTTTTTAACCTGACACCCAGACTTCTATTAAAAATGTCCTTCCGAAGTCTGGGTAGTTCATTTTATCCACTTTTATCATTTGAGCACTGCACTTTTTTCATCCACACCACTTGAGGATGCACATCATGAATATACTTTTGATATTCATTCCCGCACCGGCACTATATGGTCGGATTTGGGAAGTGAAAACTAGCAACTCCCACATGACGCGAACTCCACCACATGGGTGGTCTGATGGGAATTGTCTTCGCTTTCTGTCACATAAGGTCTTTGCCTTTAGCAAACAATTTTTCACGCATTCATTACAGTGCTACACGGTCACTGCTGCTTGCACACACCCCCTCTGACCTGGTCTGCTCTTTTGTGTGTATAGTAACTTGATGTAGGGGAGTGAGCAGACAGGTCTTAAAATATTCCCCTTGACCCTCCACACATCCGTTTTGTTTTTTAGTATTTAGTGCAACTTCTGGTTGCGGGTCTATGTGATTAAGATGCAAACGCAGTTCAGTTTGCACCTCTTGGCTCACCCAACTCAATTGTGTTTGTTGCCCTTCTGTCTGCCTCCACTTACACCCTAGGATGGTAAAAACCATTTCCATCACTGTGAAAGCAATTTTACATGGGGTCTTGTCACTTTATTATTACACAGTGACCCACGACGGTATATATACCTTTGGATTTGCTCCAGGCTCAATCCTTGTCCCTTCCCTCTGTTTAAACAGCAAGCCGTTATAATACTCCCTATGAATGTCCCATTGTATAAAGTACACTCTGAGACTGAATCTGATGCTACATCTATGCTAGCTATATGAGTCAACATGAGAGATGACCGGATTATTCCACAATACTACTTGGTAACAATGGAGGACTATTACTTCCTGCATTGGTACACTGCCGGTCTCCACCACGAAGAGATACGTGGTTACAATCTGACCTTTTAAACCCATAAAGCCTCTCCTTGTAATTGGCAGTGCTTTGAAACTGTAGAGCCCGTCTTGATGTTTTTCGCCAGGTTCGAGCTCATAAGAGCTATGACTCGTATTTATAATGGTAATTTTGCCCAGCGTTGCCACCATTCAATTTAAACCCCACAGAAACCGGCAGGGTCTTTAATTATATTTATTTTCCTGCATTGATGGCCGGTGACACGCATTTCCGGAGCTTCCGATTGGAGGTTGAACGCGCATGCGCCAGAGAATAGTGGTTGTCATTCTCTGCGCATGCGTTTCCGACTAGCGCCTTCTCCCGCGGGTGGGCCACGGCATTCCTTGGAAGTTATTCCTCACATCACGGGGGATCTATTATCCAATTAAGGTTGATTATTTAAGGAGGGAGGGCGGTATTACAACTCGCCTCCACTTCCGCTCGCTTCATTCTCGTGGCACCGACGGACAGGTGAGCAGCGCAGTATAGCTACCATATCGCAGTTAGGCTCTGCTTGATAGTCTGGTTAAGCCGTTTTCTATTTAGTCAGCAAGTCTGTAGGGGGCTAAACATGGCCCCTATTCCCTATTAGATCTAGGTTGAAACTTGGCTTCAGAGATCTCCCTTTTCAAGATAAGTTGTTAATGATCTTGAGTGGCCCAGACAGCTGCTCAGGGGCGCACTATTGCATCCCCTACTTATTTTCAAGGGTCGTGGCCTCAAATAGGTCTCCAGCCCACCCCCATGTGTTCCAGATTTACATTTATTAAAGAAAGTCTTTTCTTAACATTGTCTTTTAAACATGTACCTGGTGACACAAAGCAGTGTTAGGACAGTGCCTTGAGACATGAGTAATATCGTTAGATGTCCTGTCCCTATGTGTCACTGAGGGTCCTTGTGGTTGTAAGTGTTTGATATGACAGTTGGGTCACTATCATACGTCTGTTGGGTTTAAGTGTAGAGCAAATTGGCTTGAGGACGGTAAAGTAGTGTGCTTACTGTACCTTTTATTTTCTACACTATAGAGCGGGGCCTCATACTCCCGAGCGGTTGCCGGGTGAGGTGAGGTCGTCACCCACACAAAGCTGGGTGAGTATCACTGTGAGGAAATGCCTCTGTGTGATCAAGCTAGCACGCTATTTACAATGCAGAATACAAACTATTCTTGCAAGTGTGGCAGCACGGTCTCTGTGTGTGTACGTCGGTGCGTGTGTGTGTAATCTGTTTGTTTTTTGACACAATGTCCTTTTCATTTTCATCTCTTGATAGGAAGAAGATATGTCCTTCTACCTCCAGTGGACACTTAAGTATAACAGTTCCTGGCATTATTGTAGCTTTTGTAGCACATTATGTTGATCGCTATTTACACAAACACTTTGTAGTAAGTTGCAGTAGCTAACTCTCATCAATAGGTCCTGAAGAAAGCCGGGTAAAATGCCCACAAGGCTGAAACATGTCGACCACATTACAGACCATACTGCACAGCGCCATAGGGTAGTCATACTACTGGGCGTGTTTTTAACCTGACACCCAGACTTCTATTAAAAATGTCCTTCCGAAGTCTGGGTAGTTCATTTTATCCACTTTTATCATTTGAGCACTGCACTTTTTTCATCCACACCACTTGAGGATGCACATCATGAATATACTTTTGATATTCATTCCCGCACCGGCACTATATGGTCGGATTTGGGAAGTGAAAACTAGCAACTCCCACATGACGCGAACTCCACCACATGGGTGGTCTGATGGGAATTGTCTTCGCTTTCTGTCACATAAGGTCTTTGCCTTTAGCAAACAATTTTTCACGCATTCATTACAGTGCTACACGGTCACTGCTGCTTGCACACACCCCCTCTGACCTGGTCTGCTCTTTTGTGTGTATAGTAACTTGATGTAGGGGAGTGAGCAGACAGGTCTTAAAATATTCCCCTTGACCCTCCACACATCCGTTTTGTTTTTTAGTATTTAGTGCAACTTCTGGTTGCGGGTCTATGTGATTAAGATGCAAACGCAGTTCAGTTTGCACCTCTTGGCTCACCCAACTCAATTGTGTTTGTTGCCCTTCTGTCTGCCTCCACTTACACCCTAGGATGGTAAAAACCATTTCCATCACTGTGAAAGCAATTTTACATGGGGTCTTGTCACTTTATTATTACACAGTGACCCACGACGGTATATATACCTTTGGATTTGCTCCAGGCTCAATCCTTGTCCCTTCCCTCTGTTTAAACAGCAAGCCGTTATAATACTCCCTATGAATGTCCCATTGTATAAAGTACACTCTGAGACTGAATCTGATGCTACATCTATGCTAGCTATATGAGTCAACATGAGAGATGACCGGATTATTCCACAATACTACTTGGTAACAATGGAGGACTATTACTTCCTGCATTGGTACACTGCCGGTCTCCACCACGAAGAGATACGTGGTTACAATCTGACCTTTTAAACCCATAAAGCCTCTCCTTGTAATTGGCAGTGCTTTGAAACTGTAGAGCCCGTCTTGATGTTTTTCGCCAGGTTCGAGCTCATAAGAGCTATGACTCGTATTTATAATGGTAATTTTGCCCAGCGTTGCCACCATTCAATTTAAACCCCACAGAAACCGGCAGGGTCTTTAATTATATTTATTTTCCTGCATTGATGGCCGGTGACACGCATTTCCGGAGCTTCCGATTGGAGGTTGAACGCGCATGCGCCAGAGAATAGTGGTTGTCATTCTCTGCGCATGCGTTTCCGACTAGCGCCTTCTCCCGCGGGTGGGCCACGGCATTCCTTGGAAGTTATTCCTCACATCACGGGGGATCTATTATCCAATTAAGGTTGATTATTTAAGGAGGGAGGGCGGTATTACAACTCGCCTCCACTTCCGCTCGCTTCATTCTCGTGGCACCGACGGACAGGTGAGCAGCGCAGTATAGCTACCATATCGCAGTTAGGCTCTGCTTGATAGTCTGGTTAAGCCGTTTTCTATTTAGTCAGCAAGTCTGTAGGGGGCTAAACATGGCCCCTATTCCCTATTAGATCTAGGTTGAAACTTGGCTTCAGAGATCTCCCTTTTCAAGATAAGTTGTTAATGATCTTGAGTGGCCCAGACAGCTGCTCAGGGGCGCACTATTGCATCCCCTACTTATTTTCAAGGGTCGTGGCCTCAAATAGGTCTCCAGCCCACCCCCATGTGTTCCAGATTTACATTTATTAAAGAAAGTCTTTTCTTAACATTGTCTTTTAAACATGTACCTGGTGACACAAAGCAGTGTTAGGACAGTGCCTTGAGACATGAGTAATATCGTTAGATGTCCTGTCCCTATGTGTCACTGAGGGTCCTTGTGGTTGTAAGTGTTTGATATGACAGTTGGGTCACTATCATACGTCTGTTGGGTTTAAGTGTAGAGCAAATTGGCTTGAGGACGGTAAAGTAGTGTGCTTACTGTACCTTTTATTTTCTACACTATAGAGCGGGGCCTCATACTCCCGAGCGGTTGCCGGGTGAGGTGAGGTCGTCACCCACACAAAGCTGGGTGAGTATCACTGTGAGGAAATGCCTCTGTGTGATCAAGCTAGTACGCTATTTACAATGCAGAATACAAACTATTCTTGCAAGTGTGGCAGCACGGTCTCTGTGTGTGTACGTCGGTGCGTGTGTGTGTAATCTGTTTGTTTTTTGACACAATGTCCTTTTCATTTTCATCTCTTGATAGGAAGAAGATATGTCCTTCTACCTCCAGTGGACACTTAAGTATAACAGTTCCTGGCATTATTGTAGCTTTTGTAGCACATTATGTTGATCGCTATTTACACAAACACTTTGTAGTAAGTTGCAGTAGCTAACTCTCATCAATAGGTCCTGAAGAAAGCCGGGTAAAATGCCCACAAGGCTGAAACATGTCGACCACATTACAGACCATACTGCACAGCGCCATAGGGTAGTCATACTACTGGGCGTGTTTTTAACCTGACACCCAGACTTCTATTAAAAATGTCCTTCCGAAGTCTGGGTAGTTCATTTTATCCACTTTTATCATTTGAGCACTGCACTTTTTTCATCCACACCACTTGAGGATGCACATCATGAATATACTTTTGATATTCATTCCCGCACCGGCACTATATGGTCGGATTTGGGAAGTGAAAACTAGCAACTCCCACATGACGCGAACTCCACCACATGGGTGGTCTGATGGGAATTGTCTTCGCTTTCTGTCACATAAGGTCTTTGCCTTTAGCAAACAATTTTTCACGCATTCATTACAGTGCTACACGGTCACTGCTGCTTGCACACACCCCCTCTGACCTGGTCTGCTCTTTTGTGTGTATAGTAACTTGATGTAGGGGAGTGAGCAGACAGGTCTTAAAATATTCCCCTTGACCCTCCACACATCCGTTTTGTTTTTTAATAGTAATATCAGCCAGTACCTCGTTGGCACTCAGATCTTCAACTCGAGCAACAGTACCACTTGGCTGTATAGTAATAGTATCTGGGAACAAATCAGGAGTGGCACTATTAGTGCTGTTATTTATTAAAAGGCCAAAAGGGTCATCAGCCTCGATATCGATAAATGGAGATTGAGCAGATGAGTCTATTCCCAGAGAGGCTCTTCTATCAAGGTTGATTTTTTCTACTACCTGCACCAGATAATTTTCCATAGTGTTAGTAGACGTGGTTAACTTTTTAGGGGGCATGATGAACTATATGAGCAACCAGAGTCAATGTAACTTACGTAACAGGCTGGTCGACAGTATTCGCAGCTCAGCAACGGCAGCTCCAGGGCAGCGAGCCAAGAGACCAGGCCCAACCCAACCTTGGACAACCTCGGACGGCCTCAGACGGCCCGCCCTTTGCCCGGGCTTCGCCCGGCGTCCCGCTCGCGTCCCGCGAGACGGGGGTGATGCGCAATTTGAGCGCCTCCTGGCGCGCTGGTGACGCTGGTGACGCGGCGTGCGCCGCTTGGCCTCCTGGGAAGAGTAGTTCCCTCGACCGCGCTCCTCTCGGCCACTTCGTACTCCCGGATGGCAATGGAGTCGGGCAACGCGAGGCGGGAGGCGGGAGGGCTAAGCAGCAGGAGATAAGGTATTTCTGACAAGTATCCGACTTCTCTGTGCACAACAGCGTTTCTCCTGGAAAGGTTCCCCCCCTCGACCGGGGTGATGCGCAATTTGAGCGCCTCCTGGCGCGCTGGTGACGCTGGTGACGCGGCGTGCGCCGCTTGGCCTCCTGGGAAGAGTAGTTCCCTCGACCGCGCTCCTCTCGGCCACCTCGTACTCCCGGATGGCAATGGAGTCGGGCAACGCGAGGCGGGAGGCGGGAGGGCTAAGCAGCAGGAGATAAGGTATTTCTGACAAGTATCCGACTTCTCTGTGCACAACAGCGTTTCTCCTGGAAAGGTTCCCCCCCTCGACCGGGGTGATGCGCAATTTGAGCGCCTCCTGGCGCGCTGGTGACGCTGGTGACGCGGCGTGCGCCGCTTGGCCTCCTGGGAAGAGTAGTTCCCTCGACCGCGCTCCTCTCGGCCACCTCGTACTCCCGGATGGCAATGGAGTCGGGCAACGCGAGGCGGGAGGCGGGAGGGCTAAGCAGCAGGAGATAAGGTATTTCTGACAAGTATCCGACTTCTCTGTGCACAACAGCGTTTCTCCTGGAAAGGTTCCCCGTCAATCATCTCGCTGTACCAAGGTCTATGCCAAGCGCCAAACAGGTCTACAGTCAGGGCAGCAGTCCGTCGCAGCCGTCAGGAGGCGGGAATCTTCGCGGGAAAAGTCGTCGGGCCACTTATTTCGACAACAGGATCGATGAAGCGGGGTGCACCTTCCCTCGGAGATTTCACACGAAGTTCCTCACGATCGTCGGGCTTGGACCGGTACCACTGATGCAGCCCTACGTTGGGCGCCAACTGAAGGACTGGGTTATTTAAGACCCAGCGGTGCCAGGGGACAACACCTGAAACCTTCGTGGATAACCTGTTCCGGCGTACAAATGACAGAGACACGGGACACTTCCTTCGGCGTCAAAGATTCGAGGTTTATTTACTGCAGGGAACACAGAAGTCACATGAAGTACACAACATGTATGTTCGCGGGATCTGATTCAATTTGCTACTGTGGATCGCTCCTTTTTATACAGTTTTCTCTCATAGGTTAACATGGTACACAAAGGTTTAAAACTTGGTTCCCATCATTATCCCCGAGAGGGGACGCTTTGATGTATTCAAGGTCCGGAACATAAGTACAGAAACATTCGGTGGTTCCCAACTGTAAAAACCCATCTTCCCACCATTAGTACATTCCAATCAGCAGTAAACAGATCGAAGAAGGAACAGGGACAGGTGCAAAGGAAGGCAGAAACAGTGGGGAGATCGGAAAGGGTGTAAAAGGGGTGGTATCGGAAAACACGAGCTGCAGGCATCAAAGGGACGTGCCTAATGAGATGCACGGCTGAGACAATAGACCGGCACGGCAAGATGTGCCTCGAGCGGGGACATCTGCCTTACAGTATCATCCCCCTCATCATAAAGACACTTTCAAAGAAAATGTGTCTTCCGCAAGAGTCTTGGGAATCCCAGGGTCGCGAAGCGGACAGCGTCCGTTCGCTGGCTACTTGAGGGCAAGAGACAAAATGGATGCCGTATCTAAGATGGAACCCGTGGGCACAGATAGAAACCCACGAAACAAACGAACGGTTCAGGTTAGCACAGCGAAACTGCGCACACCCACTAAACTCGTCATTTGCGGTTCATAGATACCAGACTCGACCATATTCGTGCGAGTTGAAAACACCACTTACGATCGTCACGGAACCTCAGTATGTCTCTATCGAGTACATTAGACCTAATTACTTGTGTGTGCCAGCTAACTCAGAGGTCACTAGAAACTTCTCGAATGAACAAGAAGGGATTCGTTTCTGACAACCGCATAAACATGACAACTTTGTTTCCCTTAGAGTCGGAACAATATCTTTAGGGTCGTGAAAACAATAGATAACCGTTTCACTCAGTCAATCGTGCATGCTTCGTTTCTACAGAGTTGCACAGAAATAGAGAGATGGGCATTTCAATAAAAAGGGTTTATTGAACAGCCTTATTTCTCATGCAAGAGATATGAACTGAATTGGATTGGATTTAGTTTTTGTGTAGCGCGTTAGCTACCCGCAGGCGTCCTAGCGCTTAAGAGAAAACAGGTGCATGTGGCAGGGGCTGAGTTATCTACTGAAGAGAAAGGTTTTTAGTTTTTTCCGGAAAAGCAGAATGTTAGGTTCTGATTGGAGAGAGATTGGAAGAGAGTTCCAGAGTTTTGCCGCATTTACTGAAAACATTCTGCCTCCGCTCCTTTCTCTTCTGATCCTAGGATTGATGACTTGGAAGGTATGGGCCACCTAAGCTGTCTGTTGGGATAGTAGGGGGTGATCAGGGTGTGATTCAGAATCGCTCCTTTCCTCCAGTAGGCACGGTGGGCAATACACATGCTTTTGAAACCGATTCTTTCCCTCGCTGGCAACCAGTGGAGATCTTTTAGTTCAGATTTCACGGATTGGCGGCGGGGGGATGCGCAAGAGAGTACGGGCAGCGCAATTTTGGATCACCTGGAGTTTTCTCAGGGTTAGTTGGGGGGCTCCTAGATAGAGGGCATTCCCGAAGTCCAGCCGGGAGAGGATTAGGCCCTGGACCATGATCTGTCTGGCCTTGAATGGGAGGAGCAGAAGGATCTTCCGGATGAGTCTCAGAATGCCCATGCAAGTGGCAGATTGTTTGGTTGCCTGGTAGCTGAGTGTCAGTGTATTGTCCAATCAGATTCCGAGGCTCTTAATGGTGTCCTTGGCTAAGGGTGCCGGGCCCAGTGCTGGTGGCCACAAGGAGTCAATGGATTTCTGTGGGGGGTTACCCAGTACCATTAGCTCTGTCTTATCTCCGTTTAGTTTTAGATAAGACTGGGTCATCCAGGTGCATACTGCTTCCATACAGCCCCTTAGATCACTTGGATGAGAGGAGGGGTGATTCAGAGTTATCATGAGCTGGGTGTCATCAGCATAAGACACAATTTGAATGCCAAAAGGGCGAACTATTTCAGCAAGGGGGCGCATGTATATGTTAAACAGTGTGGGGCTCAGGGAGGAGCCCTGGGGAACCCCACAACTGAGTGGTTTACTGGGCAAGGTGACATTGCCCTCACATACTCGGAATGAGCACTCTGATAGGAATGATTAGAGCCAGGCCACTGCTTTAGAGGTGATTCCTAGTTCTGAGAATCTGTGCAGCAAGATATCATGATTTACGGTGTCGAAGGAGGCACTGAGGTCCAATAAGATGATGGCCGCAGTGCCCCCCTGATCCACAATCATTCTAGCTCCTTCCATCACAGCAAGGAGCGCGGTTTCTGTTCCGTGCATGGGGCGGAACACAGTCTGTGATGCATCCAGTAAGTTGTTCGCTTCCAGGAATTCTTTGAGGGAGTGGTTTACATGTTTTTCCGTAATTTTGCTTATCAATGGCAACAGGGAGATCGGGCGGTAGTTCCCCGGGTTCTTTTGATCAAGATTGGCCTTTTTCAGAAGGGCCCTAACTGTCGCCTGAATTGTTGATCAGGTCTAGGATGGTGGGCAGAATAATGGGAATAATTGTCCTGAGGGACTGAGCTGGGGCTGGGTCACTGGGAGATCCAGATTTTACCTGCAGTATTAAAGTTTCCAGGGTGGTAGGTTCCAGTGGTGGGAAGGTTTCCAGGGTGGCAGGAGGGGGCGGGCTTGTTTCCTTGTGACCTGTTTGGATGTGAGGGGATTGAGGGAAGGAAGAGTAGATCATGGCTATGTTATTGTGGAAATATTCGGCCTGCTCATCGCAGCGAGTCTGAGCACTCAGAGGATCTGGTAAATTGTCCGGAAGTTTGAGCAGCGTTTTTGCAATTTGGTATATCTCCCTAGGTCTAGACGCTGCTTCGTTTATTTTGTTTTCGAGAAAAATGGCTTGGGCATTTTTTATGCCATTTTTATAGTGTTTTATGGCAGTCCGGTATGCATCTTTACTAGCTTGTGAGTAGTCAATGCGCCATTTTCTTTCTAGGTTTTTGCATTCCTTCTTTAAACTGCATAGGTCCTGGGAATACCACAGTGCATTTCTTGGTCTCTGTTTAGGTTTAATGTCTTTGATTGGAATAATGCAATCTAAAGAATTGGTGATCCATTTATTGAAGTTGTCATTACTGACAACCGGGTTGGGGTTGCTTTCTGGGACGGAGGCTTCCAAAGTGGATGCCCACTGGTTGGAATTAAGTTTTGACCAGTTGCAGTCTCTCCTGGGAGTGGGGGGTGGTGTGGGGCGTGAAGTAGTGTGGCTCACTGGTGTGAAGTAGTGTGGCTCACTGGTTAGAGGTGGCAGACCCGAGAGCAGAGGACAGCCCGGGACCAGGGTTCGATTCCCGGCGCAGCAGGTTTCTGGACCAGGGTCAGCGGACTCGATAATTCTCTCGCCTCGGTGCTCACTCTGATCAGCGATCACACTCGGCAACTCTGGGCATTAGCTTGCCTCATCTTCACTAACGGCCCCACCAGACCGCCGGGGATGCCTGGTCTCACCCTGGAGATACCCATTAAGGGACCATCTCTCAGGGAAGCCAGGAAGGGTTTCGCAGCGGTCGAAGCACCTTGGGACCCTACGGGTAAGTAGTGCGCTATATAAATGCCTATACATTTACATTTGCAACCTGATGGTGACCAGGTAAATGGGTTCAGGGAGTGGTCGGACCATGGGAGAGGAATGGGTGAGCTAACTGTAAGGTGAATGCAGTTGCTAAAGATTGGATCCAGGAGGTGTCCCTTGGAGTGGGTGGGTTCCAGCACTCGCTGGGAGAGTTCTAGTGCCTCAAGACTGTGAAATAATTCGGTAGCTGCCGAGTCCTGGGGGTCATCTAAATGGACATTGAGGTCACCCAGCAGAGTGTAGTTCGGTAGGTTACAGGCTCCGCTGGCTATTGCAGGTGCTAGGTTGTTAATAAAGTTGCTAGGGGTGCCGGGAGGCCGGTAAACAAGAGTCCCTGAAAAGGTACATGTAGGGGAGAATTCAAGCGAAAATGTGAGGTATTCGCAACTGGACAGGTTAGTAGGAGAGCTGCGGCAAGTATATCGGTTTTTATATATGACAGCTATGCCGTCGCCTTTTCCTGATGGACGATCAGACCGAAGAATTTGATATCCTGCGGGAACTGCTTGAATGATATCGGGGTTGGAGTCTGTGTGTAACCATGTTTCTGTAAGGAATATGGCGTCAGGTTCTTTATCAGAGAGCAGCAAAGAAATCTCCAGAGCGTGCTTAGGAAGATATCTACAGTTCGCAAGGAACATGTGATATGATGGGGGAGGTTTGGTGGGCAGCTTTGATATGTACAGTGTTGGCAGTGAAAAAGTTTTGTGGTGGGGTCCCAGGATGCGAGACATTGGGCATTGGTAGAGCCTCACAATTGGAGTAAGGTGCTGGGCTGTAGGTGATGGTATTTATTTGGCCAGCGGTCTTGGCCCCTGGTCCCGGCCCGTCGCGGACGGGCGCAGACGGGCTTTCCTTAGGCGCGCCTTCGGCGCCCCGCCGGCGACGCCGCTGCGCCTCCTGGGAAAGGGAACCATTATGTAGTGGTAAGGGTGTGAGGACGGGAGGGGCCAAGCACTAGTCTGCTTGCTCCTGCTCCTCACCCAAGATGGCGGGTCCGGAAGTACTAATGCGGCAGAATGAGCCGGGAGCTCTGTCAAGTCCTCAAGGGGGGGAACAGGATCCGCTATGACTCAGCTGCAATTTCCAGCATAAGTGCCGATTGTTTTTGCTTTTAAAATGTGCAGTTTTAAAATCAATTACAAACTTCTATGTGCAGGTTTAAAAGGATTATTAGCTTTTTCAGTCAAGCAACAAGATTTTAAACTAAAGTCCCGGCTTCTGCCTCAGGACTATCAGCGATCACACCACACACACTCGTAGTGCAATCGAAAGACAGAATGCGAAATATAATACGTACAGCGTTAGCAGTGAGATAAAATAATGGTGTAATAGCATGTCTTGTAGCTATGACATATATTCATTAAAATACATACATAAATAACACAGGATAAAATACTCATTTCGTGCTTTTTAAAATAATTCTACCCCAGTGTACCTAACCTAAGTCTAGTACGAGGGAAGAAGTAGGTGCTGTCTTAGTCTGGTTTAGTTATGCCAAGAGTTGCCAAAAGTTTCTCTAGGTTCTAATCAGCTCCATACCTTAGAATGAGAGAGGTTGGTATCTCTTTCCCGGGACTCGATCTCTAACATCCCGCAAGGGGAGTCAGAAACACTGGAGCTGGATTCTCGGCGAGGTGGATGACAGCGTCTGGTCAGTGGGTCAGTTGGCTTCCTTCGGGACTTGCTGTGGTGAGCTGCGTGCAATTAGGTAGTCGAACCGCACAAAGGCTTGCCATAGCAAGTGAAGGCATATTTATACCTTGAAGGTGTTTAGGAATGCCAGTATTGACGTAAAAGTCGGGCATAAGAATGTCATGAATGAACCTAAGGGTTCATGAATAATAAATAAGTTCTTGGAGAAATCAATATCCAAGCAAGGGAAAGTCCTAACGGCTCAAGAGTCTGGTTTTCCAAGAACTCGTTGTGACGTATATGAACAGATGTAAGTAGCAATGCCTGTATTTGGTTAGCATGAGCAATGCCTTAATAAGGGCTGGATTTATATGCCTATATAAGGGCGATGTGAATTGTACCTATATAAGGGCATGAATCTGGAAATTCATACGGAATCTAAAACGAAACACAACACCCACTCCACTTTTGTATGTACAACGTTACTACATCCTAAACATGTTAAACATATCTAAAACATAGCTACATATGGTTAGCTAAGAACATGTCTAAAAATACAAGCCTAGTATTCGAACAATGCGTTCACAACACTTTATCTCCAATAGAGCTCACTCTACGGTGCTTGGAGTAGCGTTGGTGATTTGGCTTGCCATGTCCTAGCTAGGGGTGGGTGGAATTTGCGTAACGCAAATCTCCGCGAAATGGTAAAAAAGTGCTTATTCGCGATGCTTTTTTACTGTTCGCAATCACTGTTTGTGTGCTCCCGGGAAATATCTTGCGAACATGCATTTTGAGAACGCAAACAAGCAAAAATTTCGCAAAGTCGCGGAACGCAGAATTTTGGGCAATTTCGCGTTCTCACTGCGGAACATGAAATTAAACGCATTCCGCAAATTCCTCGATCGAAACGGAATTTGCCCCCCAGGCCTAGTCGTAGTAGAAGGAGCAAAAACAGCATCCCTGCTACCAGTCCATAAAGTAGTGGCAGTCGGCCAAACACAGGGTGCACGAAGTTGGCAAATATTCAGAGGACTGCTTGAAAAGGTGCTAACAGTCCTGAATAGGTGTACAATACCGCTCGTATCAGGCCCTGTGTAAATTAATACCCTGACGAAGGAGAGAACCGCTTAGTGCGTTTTCACAGTTAGAACCGCTAAGAAACACTTCACGTCCCCCAATCCAAGATCTGTGTGTGTGTATGGTAAATTCCAGGATGTCTGATGTATTCTTTACCCAACCTTTCATATTTGCCTGCTGGTATGTGTTTTAGGCAATACTGAAAATGGAAAATTGTAACAGGCAGAGTGATTTTACCATGTATTATCCATTCCGTAGCTGGTTTCTCTGCCACTGTGAATGGTAATCTTTCTAGTTTTTCAATGCTCAGCATGGTTGTATGTCACTACAACGCGGGCTATTACCACGCATGCCATTACAATGCTTTCTTTACAACGCAAGTCGTTACAACGACTTGCACTGTAAGCGCTGGGTAGTGGAATAGTTTAATTTTCTATTCCAACTCCAGCCCACGTTACAGTAGGGAAGGTGTTGGAATAGAAAATTAAACTATTCCCTATCCAACAGCGCCCTCCAGCGCAAGTCGTTGTAACGACTTGGGTTGTAATAGCAGCGTAGTAATGGCAGCGTGTGGTAATATCCGCGTTGTAAAGGCTGCTCACCCTCAGCACCGTGTAGTATGCTCCTCTTTGTGCCAGTTTGCTATGTTTATCAGTGAGATTAAATTCTGAAAACAGTGACGTAGTGTTGATTAAACACCAAGGCACATAGACTGCACTCAATTTTGGTAGCGTCCAGCCTAATAGCATGATAGAATGTTATTGAGACTGAACATGTTGCAGCATGACCAAGTCTTGTTCCATGATGTCTATGGCAGAAAATACAATGCTGTCCAATTAATATATCCTGGACGACAGAGTCCTTAACCCGTTGTCCACTACAGAGAGAGATTTCTCTAAATTAATATGATCAATTTTTTGTATTAGTTCTGCAGTCTCTGCTTGGGTAATCTTCCATAATTCATTATATGTAGCATATATACAGTCATATATGAAACGTTTTTGACGCAGTTTCCTTAGTCTTAGCAAGAATTCCCTAAGGTCTGCACCATCTTTTATGTTTGAAAAGCTTTATTAACACTGTGAGATAAATAAAGACAACAACAATAAAAATAAGGATTCAAATACAACAATGTCAAAAGAAATTAGATGATGCCTGGAAGAAAAGAGTAAAAGCAATTTAAGGGGTTTAAATAAGGTAAAGAAGAGGGAAAGAAGGGGAAGGAAGAGCAGGAAAAGAGAGAAAAGGGGAAGGAAAGGAAAAACTAATACTGTAGAATGAAGAAAGAAAACGGAGAGAAATATAGTGGATAAAACACTAAATTAATAAGTAAATATAAATACATCTAATGAATATAACAATATATATATATTAGCTTAACAAGGTTGTTAATAAAAAAGAGAGACTAAAAATGTTCAAGAAGGTCCGACATTTTCAGAAGTTATATGCAGAGTATTTTTTAAAAACAATGCGGTCCAAATAGGAGGTAGGAGACACCAAAAAAAGAACTTTATTCATAAGTGGTTTCTAAGAAGAAGCAAAAGCAACATAAAGTCTATGGAAGTTACAGAGCGTATTCCACCAATGTTGTATGGACAATTTGTCAAGATTTTTCCAGTTAAAGGAAATGTGTTTAAAGGCCAAAGAATTATAGCAAAAGGAGGCCCAAGGGACGAAGAGTGAGCAGGGCCAAATGAACTTTATACACATGAAATTAGCCTACCCTTCATATATTTGATTCTTGCAATTACTAAAAGCAAAATGGATAAACACAAACCTTCCGTTTACCATAGAAATGTAATTATCAATCCATTCATTATTTCCTTTTTTTTTGAAAGTGTATTCATATGTGGGAAAAGGTTAACATTGTCATTTCAACTTTAACCAACATAACATAATACTGTGATCAATTGAAATGAATTATATCAACAAAAACCATAAATCATAATAAAAAATAATTCATATACAAAAGTGAAGTGGTATTTGTCAAAAAACACATACTAATTGATCAGAGATTAATTCAAACACATGAAATGAAAAAATAATCAACATCATTTGTCATATCAATACATTTTGAACAATGAAGTTTTTCGAAACAAAAGGCCAGTTTATCGGTTTTCACGTGAATATTAATCACCGCGCCTCGGTGTACTTCGAGGCTTGTGCCGACACGTTTCGAGTCCAGGTATTAAATCACCGAACTCTCTTCAGAGCTTTGCTATTCTGATCTATAAATAAAATGTTTTGACAAAAAGTGTAATTATTAAAAGCGGAACCTCTTTCTAATGAAATCACTGCACATTGTTCCCTTATGTCTCATTGTACCTGAATGACCGTGTTGCCATGCCTTGTCTTTTTAAATGTTTTGCTATGTTTTCTAATGTATTTTCAGGTGCAGGAGCCAGCCACCCGTCGCCTGCAGGGGAATATACACGAACATTTTTTTCTATATTTTCTTTCTAATAACAGAATGTCATGTAAGACAATGCAAGAAGCGCAGTGGAATTGGCCACATACCTTGAGAGGGCGAAGTTGGTCTAGCCAGACTTTGCTTCGTGTTATGTGTAAAAGCGCTAGGGATCGTTGATTTTCAGGAAACTTTTCTCTGAAATCAAGCGATTGTTGTTAGCTACGGAGACTGAATACAATGCTCTAAACAATAGCGAAACACTGGGGAATAATCACCTTAGTGAACTGTTGGGCACTCGTTGGATTGAACCAGCTTTTCGGTGCAGCGCAATTTAAACGCACAATATATCCATCATTTCGATTCTGTAACAAGGTGAAAGTGTAACCATTAATCTCCACTCCCTAAGATCGTCACTTATGTTTAAATCAATTGCGGGTGTATTTTACTCACCAAAACTCGATGAATGTGTCTTCCACACTTGTTCTCATCTAGCAGACGCCATGTCTCCCTCACTAGCTTCTTTCTGCTCTCTGGTGTCATGTGATGTTTCAATGACCCGTCAGGAGACCAATTTGCGTCACAATGCATTATGGGAATTTTAGTTATTCCTTATGCCCTGCGGACTGTTTGGTGACTCGCATGAGTGTGTTTACCTACACGGGGTGCCTACTGATTAATAGGAAGGATTGGGGAGGGACTAATTAGTGAAGCTTTTTGGCCTGAAGCCAAACATAGTATTCTGTAGTCGAGTGATTAGATAGCATGATTTTTCGAAGATTGTGCCTAGTGCACATCATGTTTGTGTTCAAATTCTGTTTATTTCACTCATTGTATTTAGCCCACTAATCGTGCTGTTAAATTTCATTATCAGGTAAGCCTTTCTGCGCAACAAAGCGGTTTCTATGTCTTCACTAATTAGTCCCATTGTATTCAGTCTACGTAGCTAACAACAATCGCTTGATTTCAGAGAAAAGTTTCCTGAAAATCAACGATCCCTAGCGCTTTTACACATAACACGAAGCAAAGTCTGGCTAGACCAACTTCGCCCTCTCAAGGTATGTGGCCAATTCCACTGCGCTTCTTGCATTGTTTTACATGACATTCTGTTATTAGAAAGAAAATATAGAAAAAAATGTTCGTGTATATTCCCCTGCAGGCGACGGGTGGCTGGCTCCTGCACTTGAAAATACATTAGAAAACATAGCAGAACATTTAAAAAGACAAGGCATGGCAACACGGTCATTCAGGTACAATGAGACATAAGGGAACAATGTGCAGTGATTTCATTAGAAAGAGGTTCCCCTTTTAATAATTACACTTTTTGTCAAAACATTTTATTTATAGATCAGAATAGCAAAGCCCTGAAGAGAGTTCAGTGATTTAACACCTGGACTCGAAACGCGTTGGCACAAGCCTCGCAGTACAGCGAGGCGCTGTGATTAATATTCACGTGAAAACCGATAAACTGGTCTTTTGTTTGGAAAAACTTCATTGTTCAAAATGTATTGATATGACAAATGATGTTGATTATTTTTTCATTTCATGTGTTTGAAATAATCTCTGATCAATTAGTATGTGTTTTTTGACAAATACCACTTCACTTTTGTATATGAATTATTTTGTATTATGATTTATGGTTTTTGTTGATATAATTTATTTCAATTAATCACAGTATTATGTTATGTTAGTTAAAGTTGAAATTACAATGTTAACCTTTTCCCACATATGAATACACTTTAAAAAAAAAAGGAAATAATGAATGGATTGATAATTAAATTTCTATGGTAAACAGAAGGAACGTGTTTATCCATTTTGCTTTTAGTAATTGCCAGAATCAAATATATGAAGGGTAGGCTAATTTCATGTGTATAAAGGCCAAAGAAAGCTTGAGGTCAAAAAGGCCATGGTCATGTGGGGAAAGATCTAAAGAATCAAAAAGACTTCCAGCAAAGAGAAGAGGTATAGAATAAGGAATGGAAAGTGTGAACAAACGAGAGATGTAAGACCAAACTTTTTCCCAATATTTGGAGACTGAAGGACAAAGAAAGAGAAGATGAAAAAGATCAGCATTAGAAGAGTCAGAAGTCCAACAGTTAGAATCCGTAGAGGAAGAAACGCGAGCAAGGGAGACAGGGGAGAGATAAAGTCTATGATAAAGGAAGAACATAGATTGGGAGAGAGAAGCAGAGCGAGAAATTTTTAAAGGTCTGGACCAAAGTTTATCCCAAAAAGAGGTAGGCCAATCACATCCAATATCCGATTCGAAGAAAGTTCCAATTTGGACTTAGCGTGATCAGGGATTGGGGCAGAAATGTTTTTGTATATAAGAGAACCTTTGTGGAGAGTTAGAAGTATATTTAGAAGGGGGTGTTGGATATCAGAAACAGAAGAATGAGGAAGGGAATAATATATGTCGAGAATAAGTGCCATAAGAGTTGTAAATCTCTGTAAATACAAACGAGGGCAATGAAACTATGATTGAAATTGAGGAAAGGAACAAGGAGAAACACTATCAAAAAGGTGATTAACCCATAAAATACCCTTTGATCTCCAAGTATTCCAAAAGATGGGTCTGTTGTTAAGTAGGATAAGCAAATTATGCCAAATAGGAGAATCTAAGAAAGATACACGGGAGACTGTAGAGGGATGAACTAAAGGTTTCAGGAGAGGACAAGTATGTCAAAACAAGGGGAGGGAAGTATGAGAATTTTTTGCAGAAAAACATATTACTTCTTTGAAGGAGTAGGGTAATAATAAAGTTTGTTCAATGTATATCCAAAGGGGAGAAAAGGAGGGAGGGTCCGATGTAAGCCAACGTGAGGCCTGTCATAAAGAGAAGGACTTATGATAGAGACAAAAATCTGGGAAACTCACACCATCATTAGACTTTGATTTCCGAAGAAACGATAGGGCAATTCTGGATTTTTTATTCTCTGTGCCATCTTTAAGTGAAGATAAGTGTTGTTTTACTTCCTCAAGTGTAGATTTCTGTAGCTAATCAAGGCATAGTTTCGCTACACTGTATGTTGTTACTATCCCAGAATGCTGTCTTTGAACATATCTTGGGTCTGGCCTATTGTTAGTGAAACCCTGTGTTTTGTTTAGGAATTGATCTTGACAGTTGTTTGTGTCTGTAGGCAAAAGCAACAATTTTTTCCATTCAGGATTGGATCTGTTGTGATACAAAATATTATGTATGTACTATTACTTGCAGGTATAGCTGTGGTCGGTGTGTTCAAGTCACTGATCTTGGGTAACCCAAGGAAAGACGTTTGTTGGACAGTGTCATTCAAAAACATAATTTGCTCGGATGATACAGGCTCTAAACATAGCTTCTATCCCCTGTACTTGCCCATCTTTTGTACCCCAGACAGTTTTTGCCTCAATATTGTCTTTCCAAAGGTTGAAACCCTGTCTAGACAGTTGGGCAAGAAAGGCTGCCGAATAGATCTGTTTTGTATTGGTCAACATATTTTTCGTTCCTGTTTTGTTCACATTTTTTAAATAAAATGATTCAGAATTGGATAAATTGAACCCTGAAAAATATGAAAATGTCATTGCAAAAGTTTTTGAGCTACCCTTAGGAGTTGTGGGACAATGTTCCCATTGGTTATACATATATACATTTCTAGGTAGTGTAGAGGTGTGCAAGAAATATGACCATAATGGTAATAACAATACATTTGTTCATAGTCTGATTAACCCTCTAAATATTCCTGATTTGTGAATACTGCTGACATTTCTAGATCAGACATCATACTATTAATAGTCTCGAAGTCCCAATCATCTGAAAAGGTACTGGAGGTAATAAAGTCACTTAATGAAATCTTGAATTGGTGTGGAATCTTCAACAGCTCCGACGGCCCAAAAATGTCATATTCAGTTCTGTCCCAAACTATCCCATCTAGTATAGGAACGGCTGTGATGTTCACTGATGACAAGTCTCTTTGCTCACGATGGGATGGTTTGTGTGGCTGGAGAAGTAAGTTCACTGTTTTACTTGCTGTGTCCATTTGAATATATCTTCCATTTATCAGCATAGCCAGAGTTATTACCAGAGCTAACCAACTTAGAAAGAAGAATATTTCAAAAACAATTGATAGTTCAATCCATGGTGACACCAGATAAGTCTTTTTCAGGTGATGAAAAAAGTCTGTTGCTTGTTCTTTGAAAGTTTTTTGTGCTGGCATTGTTTCTGGTTCGCTGAGATCCTCAGAAAACGTATCAAAGTTAATGAAATAGCCAGAGGCAGTTCTGTCAATGGTTGGAATTGCATCAGGATTCGATGAAATCGCTGGAACCACTTGATCACTTGTTACTTCGTTGTAGACAGGTGTATCAGGATGAACTGTTATTTGGGTCTCAAGAGGAACGAGTTCCATGGCTTTATTGCATAGTCCTTCTTTTCTTACTGTAGAATTTTCAAAGGTGAGGAGTCTCTCAGTTTGAACCTCTTGGATTGTAGCTTGCGAAGTGCGTCTGCTACATTGGTGGAGACCACTTGGCCTACTGCTTAGTATTGGCCACATAGTGTGGTTTTCATTAGGTCGATAGACACAAATCTGTTCTCCTTTTTACCAGCAAGGGGCGGTAGTATCACTGTTCTTGTTCCGTGGATTGATAGGACAGGTACTGGTTGTCTGTAAGAAGGCCCAAATTCCTTATTTTCTGCGATCTTTTCCTTGACTAGATCACCAAGCTTTGGGATCCAGACAGGCCTTGCTGGGACAATTGTTTTTTCCCCAGTGGTGGTTGGCTTAAGGAACAAGTTGCTTTGTTTCGATCTTAGTTCATTTAAGTCCTGTAAAACAGCCAAATGATCTTTGAGATCAAATTTCTTGTTTTCCACCCACCACTATTTCATGACAATCAAGGTCTGGAACCAAAATTCTTGTCCCAAATAGGACCTCATATGGAGTGATACCCCTGGAGAACTTCTTGGCAAGTTATTAAGACTTTGTTGGACCCCATAAAGATGTTTGACCCACCCATCACCAGAACCTAATACTCTAGCTGTTATACACTGCTTTATGTCCCAGTTTTTTCTTTCCACAACAGAATTTCACTCAGGATGAAATGGGCAAGAGTACTGCAATGCTACGCCCAAACTGGCCATGGCTTCTTTGTAAGCTTGAGAGCTAAACTCAGGGCCCTGGTCAGAATGTAGCGTGCCAAATCCGTACATACCAATAAAGACTCGTAAATCTTTTATAACAGTTCGAGCATCAGCCGAGCGCTGAGGCCACATCCAAAGGAACCTTGATTTAGTATTTGTGGGACTGCATTCGTCCATAAGGACGCCTGCACGTACATAGTCAAATGCTGTCTAACAATGGTGTCTGTGCTGGGCTGGCTATGCTGTAGTCAGGTATCTGGTGGCATTCCGTACTGCAATCTCCATTGCAGTTAATGCAGTTAATGACAAAGATGTGAATATGTGCATTCATCCCTAGCCACCAGTACATCTCCTTTAATGTTAACATTGTTTTAGAGATCCCCTGATTTATCAGACTCTCTCCCAGGTGTGCTTCGTAAATCAAAGCTGTCCTACGTTCCATGTTTGGAATTACCCTATTCCCTTCAGGGATTCGAGCAAACGGAATGCTGTTCGCATCAATTATGTATGAGTATTTGAGTTGAAACTTTTTAGGTAAGGCTGCACCGCTGCCTTTGCTTGAAGCATTGACAGCCAGTAATATTTCACTGTCTATTTTCGTTTTTGAACAAATGATTGCAGCTACAGAAGATGTTTTCAGAGCCCCCTTCACGGCCTCATCATCCAATGAATTCCCTTCAACGTGAACGCCATCAATTTGATGACTCAGGGTGTGTATCACGTGAGTGTTTTGCAGTCCGTTTCGCAACTGAACTACTTGTTCCCAAAGTATTTTATGCTTGATTGTGCCACCTTTTGCATCTTTGGTACCGTTTTGAAGCCAGTTTTGCAAATATTCATTGTAAGATTAAACTCAGTAAAAAGAATCACACACTATGAGTGTGGGGAATTCGCAATCTGTATTTTCAAGTACCGTTTTGAACACTTGTAGTTCAGCACTCCTAGAGATTGCGATTTTGTGACCATAGGTCTAAATTTGCCATCACGCATACAACCTATAACGAAATAATATATAAGCTTGTTTACCCCCCGTAGCTGGTTGTGCAGATCCATCAGTATAAATTATACATTCTTTCTCTTCTAGATGCAGAATTTCAGTAGGCAAAGGACATTCTTGTTCGTATTGCAGGAATGCTTGTGTTTTCAACATCAGTTGCACCAAGAGAATTAACCCATTGTATCCATCTCGGATGTAAAGCTTTAGTATTCAGAATGCTCGCTTTTGTCACTGCCTCTAAGGCTGGTACAGGTGTTACAACCATAATGCGTTTTCCCTGTGCTAGGGGTCTTTCTTTTGCTACAGCGGTTTGAACTGCTGTCAGAACTTTTTCTGTTGATGTAAATTTCATTTATGCTTGCTTGTACAAATGTGATTTGTATGCAATTGATATTTATTTCACCCTCATTAAAAGTTAAGTAGGTGAATCCGCATTGACCCGGAATGATTTGGATCACTAAGTTGGGTACGTTTACGCGTGTTTGTAAATATTTTGTTGCTAACATATCTGTTTGTAGTGAATGCAAAATTTCTGTGTGTTTTTGTGCCCAATTTACTGTTTTAAAATCAGGTTTGATTAATTCGTAGAGAGGTTTAACCCTTTCTGCATAGTTTAGAATGTACGTTTTTCCAAAATTCAGGAGAACTAGAATTAACTAAGTTTTTCAGTGTTTTTAGAGGTTGGAGCAGCACATACTTTTCTAAAAAGTTGTCTGCCAGGCTCTTGCATTCACTTGATAGTTCATATCCTAGAAAAAGGACACTGAGATGGGCAATTCTTGATTTTTTTAAATTGAATTTATACCCTTCAGAGGCGAAGCCCAGTATAATGGTGTTCACCCTGTTCAAGTGCCTGTTCAGGTCATCGTCTGTCAGATAGTTATCATCTACATATGACAATGCCTCATCATCATAAGTTTGTAGTAACTCTGTTACCTTTGCTGAGAATAACCCCAGACTATATTTGAATCCTTGAGGGAGACAATAAAATTGACCCTGTGTCCCCATTATTGAGAAAGCGGTCAAATACCTACTTTCAGGTGCAATATATTGACAAAAGAAACCATTTGAAATATCTAATGTGGTTTTATATTTTTTACGCACAAGGTTATTTATAATGCTGTACTGTGTGCATTTTGCACTGCAAATGTTTTACAACATGAGTTTAGGTGTCTGTAATCCAAAACTAGACGATATGTACTGTCTGGTTTTCAAACAGGAAACAAAGGATTGTTCATTGATGAGGTGCAAGTTTCAATCACCCCTTGGTATTTTGATCTAAGATCTCCCTGCCCTGTTTTTTAGCTTCTTGCTTAGTTGGGTACTGCCTTTGTGCAGTTGGTTGATTTGATTTTTTAACTGGATTTTGTGGTGAGGTGAATCCTCATCCCATGCTACATGATTTTTGTATAATGCTGGGGCTTGGGCGACTGCCCATTTCCTGGCATCCGTATATTTTAAATGTACTGGAACATGGTTAGAGAAGGCTGGCATAATGATGTTTTTGCCATGTGGGCACTCCCTGACAAATTCTGGTGGCCAGTCCTGTTCTGCTAGAAGTATATCATAACCCCTTTGAAAGTCGCTCTAAAAATAGTGCTTTCACTTTTCTTGGTATGTCTCCCTTCATCCGGAGTGTTATTTCATATAACCTATGTGGAGAACTAACCCTGATGTCTGCAGTTTCAACTTCAATGTCTTCATTCAAGTCCACTGTTTCCAGAAGTCCCTTCAGGTTCTAGTGAGCTATTGTTACTTCTGCTGCGATGTCCAACATTGTCTGAGCCCATTCTCCGTTCTTGGGTTGTGTCCTCAAGATCCTCGGCATGTCTGATTTTTAGACCTGCTACCTTCTTTTTTGTGAATTGAGGTTTTTGTTTGATTTTCTGAACGTGTTGATCGTCTCTGGACTTCACGCGTTCTTCTTTATGATCTGAACGTCCTCTTCTTTTGGATGTCTGTGAGGATATCTGAAAGTACGAGAGGAACGTGTATCAGTATCTAGATACCTGTCAGGTTTTCTCAAATTATCCTTATTCCTGAGGTTATACCTCCTTTCAGAGTGCTCCTTTTGAGGAGACCTACCTCAGGATTGAGAATCTTTCTCTTTTGAATGTTTGTTATTTTCCCACTTCTTTTTAGAAGAGTTGGAGTGTTTTTAGTAAAGACCTTTTCAGGACTTTCTGACAGTTGTGGTTTAACTGGTTTCCCACCCAAACTGTCTCTGCCTAATTCTTCATAGGATTTTTCAATTATTCTGGCTAGTTCTTGTGGTTATTCTGTTACATCAAATTCCCTTAATTTCTGGTGGATTGCCACTGATGCTGCTTCTCCTTTAATATTAGATAATATTATTATTGAGACCTGGTCAAAATTTTTCAGTAACTTCATACCTAAATTCAGAGCAGGTTCTGACCCGTAATCATTTTGAATCTGTTTCAGGATGCATGTGTTTTAGTGTAGATAGCAGAAAAGACTGTGCCCCAAGTGGTGGTCTTCCAGATGTGGTGTTATCCCCATTGGTAAACAGATTATTAAAATTCTATGTTTCTCATAAGGGCTGATATTAGGAAATACCGCTTCGATTTTAGTAATTTTTTGAGCTGTCTAAAACGGAATTTGTTCACGTTTTGTGGGTAGTTTACCCATGACTGCGTGTAAAGTCTGTGGTGTGATTTTTAGTGTATTCCTCTGGTGAGAGATTTGTTGTGGAATAACTAATGGTGGTTGGACTGTGAGATTCCGCATGACATATTGAACGAATTGTCTATAATTTTCTGATTTCCTCTTTGAGTTGACTGAGTAATTCTACATTAAGCATGGGCTAAATTTGCGAATTCGCGTTCTGCAAATTCGCGGATTTCCCCACGAAATCGCAAAAAAATCACTGAATTTGTGAATTTTTTTGCGATTTGCCCTGGAGTACTTTCTACCGGCTAATCCAGTAAGTGCTCCCTCATTAGGTAAATGTATAGTGCTTTTACTACACTGCAGCTGCATAAAGGGCCAGAAGATGGGTATCCAGTGACCATGTGTGCCTGTAACACAGGCACAGGCACACATGGTCACGGGAGACACATCTTCTGGCCCTTTGCGCAGCTACAGTGTAGTAAAAGCACTATGGAGCAGATTTACAAACTGCTTGCGCCTCTTTTGCACCGCAGGAACGCCTCCTGAAGCAGGCGCAAGGCTTGAAGCAGCATTGGGGAGATAGGGCCCCCCAGCTCATTGCTGGAGCTGCGTTGCGCTTGCGACGCAGCTTCAGCAATGCGCTGCTTTTACGGCACAGATGCGTGACGCATCTGTGCCGTTTTTGCCACATGGTGCGCCGCATTGTAAATGCAGCGCACCATGGGTGGCGGAGCTGCGGTGCACAATAACTGGCGCATCCCCAGGGATGCGCCAGTTATTGTAAATCTGCCCCTATACATTTAGCCAACGAGGGACCACTTACTGATTAGACAGTAGAAAGTACTCCAGTTGAGTAGAGGTATTGAACAAAAAGGTGGCATCTTCGCGGACAAACACGCAGGTCGGGATTCATTCTGCCCCCTGTTAGACTTGTTTTTCCCTTGTTTTTCTACCCTTCTGCCCTCTGTTAGACTCGTTTTTCCCCCTTTTGTACCGCGTTTGGCTGCCATAAGTGTGGCAGGGTAAGCTCAGAAGTGAGTCCCTTACTCACTTTGCCACTGAATTCAAGCAAGCCGGGCAGAAGACTAATTGGAATGCCAGAAACCGGTCCTCGGAAGCTTGTTTCCGGTCCAGGGAATACATGGCTTGGCAGTTCGGGCTGGACTGTTCCCATGAGGCACAGGGTCAGACTGATTTGCATATAGCCATGTCTGAACTAGGGTGGCAGAGTGGGCTAAAGAACGGTGATGGATTAACCCAGATCTTTTGACTAGGTGTGTGATTGATTTGCTCAGATGCTCCGTCAATCACCATCCCCTTTTGTACCATTTCTGCCCTCTGCATCACCACATCATCACTCAGCGCTACCACAGCATCACTCAGTACCACCACATTATCACTCAGCACCACCACATTATCACTCAGCACCACCACAGAACCACTCAGCACCACCACAGCATCACTCAGCACCACCACAGCATCACTCAGCACCACCACAGCACCACTCTGCACCACCACAGGACCACTCAACACCACCACAGCACCACTCACTGCCACCACAGCATCACTCAGCACCACCACATGATCACTCAGCACCACCACAGCACCCCTCGGCACCACCACAGCATCACTCAGCATCACCACAGCATCACTCAGCACCACCACTGCACCACTCAGAACAACCACAGCATCACTCAGCATCACTCAGCACCACCACAGCACCACTCAGCACCACCACAGCACCACTCAGCGCCACCACAGCATCACTCAGCGCCACCACAGCATCACTCAGCGCCACCACATTATCACTCAGCACCACCCCAGCACCACCACAGCATCACTCAGCACGTCCACAGCACCACCACAGCACCAATCAGCACCACCACAGCACCACTCAGCGCCAACATAGCATCATTCAGCACCACCACAACATCACTCAGCACCACCACATTATCACTCAGCACCACTACAGCACCACTCATCACCACCACAGCATCACTCAGCACCACCACAGCACCACTCAGCATCACCACAGCACCACTCAGCACCACCACAGCACCACTCAGCGCCACCCCAGCATCAATCTGCGCAACCATTCAACAACAACTGGTTCAAATATGTTCTCTCAATGTTTCAAGCTTTATTACAAATGTCACAAAAAGATGTTAATATTTCACTTCTGTTCTTGGATTTTTGTCACAATAAAATACACTGAATATAATCTTCACAAAAGTTATTTACAAAAGTTTAAGCTATTGCCATTATAAATTAAAATCACTTTTATTTAAGTATTACTTATTCAAAAAAATTAAAAGCCATTGTAATTTGTAATATCAAAACATCTAAGTAACGTAAAAACAAAACATGTTGCATTACAAATGCTATAGGTGTCACATTTGCGAAAGTTATAACTATTGGCATTGTAAATGACAAAGCTGTTAATTTAGCTATTTTCAAAACCAACATATAAATTAAAAAAATTGACATTTACAAGACCAATAGCTCAATCTTTCCTAATGCGAGACCTATTGCATTGCACATGCTTGTTTTTATATCTGTCAGTGCTTCCTGTTGAGGTTTAATTTTCGTAACAGGTGCCTCATTGCCTACTTGTAACTATTCTCTGACCCTGCTTCAAGGGTCAGAGCAGGGTCAGAGAATAGTTGCAAGTTGGCAACGAGGCGCCAGTAGGCACTTACAGGCTTACAGCAGCAGGTGCCCAAGTTGAAGTTAATTTCTTTGTAAGCCTTTTGTAAAAGGTTACAAAAAATTTGCTTCAACTTTTGCACCTGCTGCTGTAACCCTGTAAGTGTTTGGCTGAAAATTCGTCCCAGCTGATTCGCGGATTTTACCGAGATTTCAAGAGATTCGTGGATCGCGAAATCGCGGAAAATCCGCAAATTCCGTGAGCGGAACGAATTTTCAGCCAATGCTTATTCTACATCTGACATGCCTTCAATGTCAGGATGTGATGTATAGCCGCAAAATCGCCCATGTTGCTCCTGGTCTACCTAGTGGACCGAGCCTGGTAATGTGATTTTAATGTTTTAGTGCGCCTTTTAACCAGAGCTCATGCTCCTGGAATATGAGTGGAATTTAAATATCCTCGAAAGGAATATATTACTCTGGTGAATCATTCTCTCTGTAGAAGTGAAACATTTTAGGAGATGGATTTGATTCTGGGAATACTATCCATGAATAGAATACCTCTGTCTGGTGATATTCCTGTACCTCTATCACAAAAACTGCTCTATCACCTCTCGATGTTAGGCCATGTTTTATAAGTTTTAAAGTAATGGGTCTCCCTAAATTTGGAGGAATTATTATAGCATTCTGTTAAATTAAAAGCTGGTACGGCGTTGTCGCTTGTAGCTCCACCGGTTTCGGTGTTATTGGCCCCGTTTAGAGACATTTTGTTTAATGAAAATTTCAGAGCAACTTTCAAGGGAACAAAAATAAGGTGCACAATATTTTGGAACACTGTATCCTTCAACGTTGAACAAACCAAACAGCTAATACACAGGATTTTCGTCCTACTCAGCTATGGCAGATATTATCTCTACTCACACCAGATGTCTAATGGAGTTTTATGAGCAGAGGGTCTCTGAGAAAAGCATGACTGAGTTACTTCAGTATCTAGCGTTCAATTAGTGCCTTACCAAACCGTTGGGCGTCATGTAGTGTAGTTCCTATATCTCTGAAAGGCTCTGCGCATTGGAATAATATACACTATAGATTTGACATGGGACTAAGGTCAGTATGTCTCTATCGAGTACATTAACCTTAATTACTTGCGTGTGTCAGCTAACTCAGAGGTCACTAGAAACTTCTGGAATGAACAAGAAGGGATTAGTTTCTGACAACCGCATAAACATGACAACTTTGTTTCCCTTAGAGTCGGAACAATATCTTCAGAGTCGTGAAAACAATAGATAACCATTTCACTCAGTCAATCGTGCATGCTTCGTTTCTTCAGAGTTGCACAGAAATAAAGAGATGGACGTTTCAATAAAAAGGGTTTATTGAGCAGTCTTATTTCTCATGCAAGAGATAAGAACTGCTACAATCAAAATACAGAATGCGAAGTATAATACATACAGCGTTAGCAATAAGACAAAATAATGCTGTAATAGCATGTCTTATAGCTATGACATGAATTCGTAAAATACATACATAAATAACACCGGATAAAATACTCATCTGGTCCTTTTTAAAATAATCCTATCCCAGTGTACCTAACCTAAGTCTAGTACGAGGGAAGAAGTAGGTGCTGTCTTAGTCTGGTTTAGTTATGCCAAGAGTTGCCAAAAGTTTCTCTAGGTTATAATCAGCTCCATACCTTAGAATGAGAGATGTTGGTATCTCGTTCCCGGGACTCGATCTCCAACACCCCTCAGCGAGGTGGATGACAGCGTATGGTCAGTACGTCAGTTGGGGACATGGCTTCCTTTCGGGACTTGCTGTGGCGAGCCACGTGCAAGTAGGTAGTCGAACTGCACCATGCCTTGCCATAGCAAGTGAAGGCATATGTATACCTTGAAGGTGTTTAGGAATGCCAGTATTGATGTAAAAGTCGGGCATAAGAACGTCATGAATGAACCCCTAAGGAATAGATGTTCATGCATAATAAATGAGTTCTCGGAGAAATCAATATCCAAGCAAGGGAAAGTCCTAACGGCTTAAGAGTCTGGTTTTCCAAGAACCCGTTGTGACGTAGATGAACAGATGTAAGTAGCAATGCCTGTATTTGGTTAGCATGAGCAATGCCTAAATAAGGGCTGGATTTCTATGCCTATATAAGGGCAATGTGAATTGTACCTATATAAGGGCATGAATCAGGAATTTCATACGGAATCTAAAATGAAACACAACAGCACTTGACGTGCTGTGCAGAGAGATGAGGAGAGACCGGGCTGCCAGGCGCAGGGAGAGACCACGTCTCCACAGCCGGCTGGACATATACACCAAAGCTGTGAACCGCCTGTCCACTGCCAATTCACTGCTGGAACATCGCTGTGTTAGCATGCAGCATGAAATGGCTCACTACTGCCAGGATGTTCCCAAGGGCCTGGTGCAGGTCACACAGGCCATGGACTAGCTGGGGAAGCAGCCACAGGTGGCACAGGACCCGTGAGCTCACTGCTATACTCCTGAGGCACAGCTGGGAGATTTTATTTAAAAAACTGCACTTTGCACTTTAATCGTTCTGCTGCTATTTTAAAACATTTTAAATCTATCTGGGAACTGAGGGCTTACCATTTGTGTGGGCAGACTGACCGGTGAAGGTGGGATTGAGGGCACTGCCGGTCACGGTCTTTTTGCTACAGGCATTGCAGGATCTCCATCTTGGGGAATCTTGGGAGGCAGCACTCTAGTTGCTGGCCCGGAAACCCATAAAAGAAATATGATACAAGCGCGCAGCGGGCACGCGTAGCGGGCGCGCCGCTGGCACGTCAAAGGCAAGCTCGTCTGCGCCCGTCCGCGCCTGGCCCGGGCCGAGTGCCAAGACCTCTGCCAATTTTTCCCCTGGTAACAAACCAATATTTACATATTCAAGAAGTAGGTTGGCTCAGTTAAATATTTTGGGCATGAATTCAGAGTGTCAATGCCTCTCCCTAGACGAAGGAGTACCTGAAAACCCGACTTTTTGCCCTCACTGTAATATTAGCCTCCCGGTGCCCCTATTTAGCAAATTAAGTGGAGGGCTATGGGAGGAGGCATGTGCTTTGAGGAATAGTACACAGGGCCTAAAAGGACTCCTGCTTAACGCTTGGTCACTAGTTAAGCATAGTAACGAATGCGCCACTCTGATAGAAGACCTGGGAGTGAAAGTGGCATTCATTACTGAAGCCTCAGGACCACATATAGTAGAGGGCTTGCCCCCAGGTTTTCTTTGTCACACAGTGAATAGGCAGGGAAAGAAAGAAGGGGGGTTGGCAGTCATATATCATGATTCTATTAATGCCACCTTTAAAACAAACACAAATGGGGGGAGTGAAGCTCTGACCTTCTCCCTTTTTCTCCCACATCAGGAGAATTTTAGAGGGATCTTGATATACAGGCCTCCAGGCCCAAGGAAGCCGTTTATTGATCTAGTCAGTAATCTAATGGAGGAAGGTATAAGTGACAGATCTTTCACTATAATGGGCGATTTTAACTTCCATTTGGAGGACATTGCAGACTCAGATACTTTGAAGTTATTAGATTTTATGAATGGATTGGATCTAATGCAAATAGTTAGAGGGGCTACCCACACGGCTGGACATACGCTGGATGGGATCTTCTCAAACTATACACAACAATCGGTCCCAGAGGTGCAGCCAGTAGCATGGGCCGACCATGCGGCCATTCTATTTGAGATCGCCTACTCGGACAATCAGTAGCATGACAAGGTTTTAACAAAGCCCAGCTACATACGAGCATGGAATAGGATTGAAGGTAAAGATCTGTCAGACCTCTTGGAGCCTAATTTGCCTTCCTTAGTTGGGGAGGTGGATGATGCCATTACCAGTTTTAATGCCTGGGTTACTGACGCATGTGATAAACTTGCCCCAAAAACAAAACTTTTTATCCCAGAAGGATCCATCCCTCTGCCCCCTGGTACACTCCCAATTTAAAAACTCAGAAATGCATTTGTAAACATTCTAAATGGGAATGAAGGAAGGGGTATAAGGTTGAGGATAAAATCTAATATAAATAAAGTATTCGGGTCTATTAGCAACTACTGCTCACGACTAAGCAAGAATACTTTGCTAACCAAACTAAATTAGCTGAAAACTCGGCGAAATAATTATTTAAAATTGTCTGCAAATTGGCCAGCCCACAAACTTCACAAGTGGTGGAGAGAACATCGCCAGTTACTTCCTAGACAAAGTGGAGGATTTTTCTCAACCTTCAACAGTGCTAATAGCGGCTCTTCACTTGATTCCTGTATTGATAGAAATACTGCTTCCCAAATTCAGAATTCATTGACAGAATTCCCTCTGTTAAAAAATACAGATACTGCAAAATTTTTGCAAAACATGAAATCAGGATCCCCTTATGACCCCTGTCTGATTAAAATAGCCAAATTGGCCCCTCAAACCTTCGTTGCAGCTCTTATCCCTCTTTTTAACACTATATTGGAAGCAGGCAGGATCCCTGTTCACTGGAATACTGCCTCTTTGATTCTTCTTTTAAAAAATCTAATTTAGACTCAATAATTTTAGACCTATCTATTGCCTCCCTTTTCCGGCCAAAATGTTGGAAAAATGGATTAACAGTCACCTGAGCAGATACCTTCAGGATGCTGAGGTACTTGACTGTACCCAATATGGCTTCCGGGAGGGCCATAGCACAGAAACTACCCTCCTAAAGTCTACTGACGAGATCAGGAAAACTTTGGATCAGGGTGGTAAAGCAGCAATGATTATGTTGGATCTCTCCGCAGCGTTTGACATGGTCCATCATGCTCTTTTGATGGACCGTTTGTCAGCCTGCGGAGTACAGAATACCACCAGGAAGGTTTTAAAATCTTTTCTCTCCGATCGTCAGCAGATAGTGGCCCTAGGCGATTTCTGCTCCCCTCCTTTCCTTGTGGGGTTCCACAGGGGTCATCTCTAAGTCCCACCCTATTTAATGTCTACGTATCGTCTTTGGCTCCATTGATTAGATCTTTTGGTTTCCATCTTACTTCTTATGCAGACGATACGCAGATAGTGGTATCACTCTTCCCAGGATCTGAAAGGACCTTAAGCCACAAGTTACAAGACTGTAGGGAGGCTGTTGGCTCCTGGATGACCAGTAATTGCCTCAAATTGAACTCAGGCAAGACTGAAGTTATTTTATTTGGGAACGATGTTAACTAGTGGACCCCTGAATGTTGGCCTGATTCCTTGGGGCCCCTGCCTTCACCCTTTACACAAGTGAAAAACCTGGGAGTGTACCTAGATGATAAACTGGACATGAAAAGGCAAGTTAATGCCATTGTATCATCTGTTATGTTCACTCTCAGGACCACAAAGAAAATTCTTTCCTTTCTGCCTAAGCAGAGTCAGCAGACGGTGGTCACAGCATTGATTATGTCGTGACTGGACTACTGCCACAGTCTCTATTTAAACGTCCAAGAGAGTCTGTTGCATAGACTCCAGATGCTGCAGAACACCGCTGCTAGGCTGATATCTGGCATACCAAAATTCTCTCTGATCTCTAATGAAATCCGTAGACTTCATTGGCTACCAGTAAGGCAACGAGTATATTTTAAATCCATGTGTCTTGTTTTTAAATCACTTAAGAACCAGGGCCAACGCTATTTGCAGGGTCAATTGCAATGGTACCGCCCATCTAGGCCCGTACGTTCATCAGCTCAAAAATTGGTGAGAGTCCCACCCGTAAAAAAAGCTTGTTGGGGTGGGAAAAGCTTTGTGGTAAGTGCTGCAAAGATGTTGTACCAACTTCCCTTTTACCTGAGGAACTGGAATGATTTGTTGCTGTTTAGGAGAATGCTTAAAACTTGGTTGTTATAGTCTGCTTCTTAATCTCCCCTCTTTCCAGGATAGCAGATATTGCCAGGACACCCAAGGGTAACAGACGCGCTTAATAAAATAATTAACATAACATAACATAGCAGAGTGAGGACCAGTCCAGCAGGAGCAGCATCACTCCACCTATTCCCCAGGACATACGGCAAAGTGCGCAGCAGGGGAGAACAGCCGATGACTCAGGGGAGGGCAATGGGCATCCTGAGAAAGGGGCAACAGGCCATGCCCGCAGGAGATAAAGTGTCATGAGTGGCACATGGCAATGGGTGAGGAAACACATTGCATCTTGACTCATGTCTGAGTGACATACTTGCACTGTGTGTTTAACATGTGCAAGCAATTGGGACTCACATTATGTGCATGTCAGGCTGTGTGACGGATATGTTCCTGCACCAAAGGAAATAAAAAGCACAGTTTTGCATCAATCTATAGCATTGTGTCCTCATTACTCACCTAGAAATAGTTCTGTGTGATCTCATCTCATCTCTGGCAGCCGACAGCCGCACCAACACCACCGGCTTATCTGCACCGTGGCCCTTCCTTATCTGATGAGTCGGAATCTGTGAGCTCCACTGGGGTGCCTTTCTTGTTGGCGATGTTGTGTAGCATGGCACATGTGACTACGATTTTGCAGCATGTCTCGGGGCTGTACTGTTGCACTCCTGCATTCTTATGTAGGCAGTGGAAACGGCTCTTAAGGATTCCAAATGTTCTCTCAATGGCACAGCGGGTGGCTCTGTTGCTCTGTGGGCGCTGTTATACCTCCGCACCCCAGCAGTGGCTAGATTCAGGTACGGAGTCAGGATGTAGTCACATACAGCATACGCACTGTCACCTGCAGGGTGACAAGAATCAGGCTAAACACTGTCCTGCCACTTCTGACCTTTACTGATTGTGTTTTTGAAAGCCATGCATTTACCTAGCAAGTAGCCCTCACCAAACTCCCCATCTGTGAGTCGTCGGTTAATTCCACCGCGGGAAAAATTTATGAGTTGTGTGTGCTGGCCAGGTATTTAGCAACAATATTAGTGATGACATGTTTGGCATTGCACACCACCTGCATGTTCATGGAATTGCAGTTCCGGAACACATACTGATTCTGTGATGGGGGAGATAGCGACATGGGCCCCATCTATGCAGCCAATTATGTGGTTGAATTGGGCTATCTGGTAGAACTCCTACTTGGCCTGATCTAGTGCCTGTTGTGTGCTGGGGAATTGGATGTGGTGATGCAGCCTCCATATCATTGCATCAAGGAAAGCGTGGAAGAAGCACAACTGTGCACTCTGAGAGACCCCTCCTGCTGTGTCTATAACCCCCCTGAAAACTCCCTGATGCCAGTAGGTGGAGTGAGCACAGGACCTGTACATGGGTGGGAATGGTGTGTGTCTTGCGTGTGGGGTGTTCTAGTATGGGTTTGAGCTCCTCTATTAAGTCCAGGAGGCTGTCTGCGTCCAGCCTGTCGTTCACATGGATCTCCTCCACAGTCCAGTGGAACAGGGAGATGCGTTCTCTGAAGATCCTTTCCTGGCGTCTCCTTCTCTGTGCAGCAGCTCTGATTCGAAGCCTCCTGGCTATCACATACAGCCCAGCCATTGTGAAACCCCCTGTAGCATTGTGGGCCTGTTTAAATAGGTTGCACCTGGTTACCAGCTGCTCAGAGGTGGTGGTAATTGTGATAAGCTAAATTGCGAATTTCACATAATTGCAATTTGCAATTTTTTACTTCATCTCATTTTGCGAAATCACAATTTGAGAGCACGTTATTAGTGAATATTGCAAATGACGTGGCACTGATTGCGAGTTTGCAAATTTATTTGCAGGTTCCATGCTTCGCAAAATTGGTAATTCCTGAATTTGCAATTACTGTTTCTGTGCACCGCAACCCTTTCCTACATAGGAATACTCTGTTTTGCGATTGCAAACACAGTTTTTTGCGATTCGCAGTGTTTGTAATCGCAAAACAGCTTTATACATATGGAATTGTCAAGATTCCTTTGCAAGTTTGGGTAAATGGCCCCTGAATTCCTTGTGTCTCAATTTCCTGTTGAGCCGAGGTCAGTCTTGCAGAATAGCCCTGTCTTTAAACTAAGAATAGATTTTGGTTTTATTCCCAAGGTTACACATATTAAAGTCTCCTACAAGCAGGATTTTGTGCCGTGGGTGTTTGAAGAAGAGTGCCTCTAGGCTGTCACTCAAGTCTTCTACGGTAGTACCCCTGTGCATTGGTAGTATTGAGTATCATGCACATTGATGATTTCTGTTTCGATAAATGGTGTTTCTTTGTCTGCTTCTTCAGGCTTTTTTTTCACTCTCCTTGATAGGGTAGTGACTGTTGGGCAGATGAGTTCAATCAAGTTTACTGAAGCCTTGTGTTGCTCTGTGTTTCCTGATGGTATTGAGGTGGCCTGGCAGTGTGTAGACGCTTTCACTGCAAAGTGTTTGGTAGTTGCTGTTACCTTAACAAGGCCTGATGTATGATTAGATGGGGTAGATGACTCGAGCGTATTAAGAATTGCTTCCTGATTCGTTGGCTCAACCCTTGGTGCAATGCCCTTTGTGGTGTCCACTTATGTGCCCAATTTCTCAGGTAGAATGTTTAACTTGTCTAGAATAGGGTAACATGGGCAAGGTTTTTCTCTTCCCCATTTCCCTCATTTAGTCATCCAATTTGCATAATTTGGTCCCTAGTTCAGCCAGGTGAGTTTCCAGTGATTTTATCAGGTTAATCCGAAGTTTTATATTGTTAGCTTGTCAGAGCGTCACTCTGGCAATTGCTTCCTCTGAGGAGCTTATGAAGGCCAGCGAGGGGCTGGTGGCTGAAAGCAAGGAGCCCTGAACTGGGCTGTGGACCCTGTCTGAAAGGCCCCTTACCAGTATGAGAGTTTGCTCCAGTGCCTCATCTATTTGAGTCTCTACTGTAGAAATGAAATGTTTCGAAAGATTGTCCAATTCTTGGTAGGTTAGGCTTTCCCTCTGGCAGTCATTGGCAATTTAATTGTGGGAGACAGTTTTCTCCACACTTCTGTGTCGTTGCCAGCAGCCATCTTAGACTTTGACGAGCTTGGGCAGCTATCATCAATGTATTTCGGTCTCATGGTTTAGGTCTGCTGTTGATGAGGTATTGAGGTATATGACTGTGACCTTAGCTCTAGTATCTATTGCTCTACACTGATTCCTGGACATGATTGTGACCTACTGACTTTTGGGCCAGTTGTTAACGGTGATTCACGTTTTGAAGAAAAAAAGCTAGTGTGAGGGCTAACGTACTGATTGGACGGAGTTACTGAGGTCATAGATGTAGTGGCAGCAGAGCCCAATGGAGCACTGCCAATGGCTTTGTGAAATTAACACCTTATCATGCCCTTTGAAAATATTGTTTTCATCGCCGGTGAGCTGCTTGAGCCTCCCCTCCTGTACCCCTCCAGTTCAATCCAAACTCAGGAGTAGGGGTTGTGGTGCTTGCAAAAGACAAGGATGGGAGAGACCGAGGCCTGCACCAGTTCTGTTTTTCGGATCACCCTTTTCGTCCTCAGCGCTATCGTTGTTAACTTCTCTTGCCTCGACTTGTCTTGACTTGATTTCTGTCTTGCTGCTAGAGAGGGCTTACGGGTCAAACCCGATTCACCCTGATCCACCCTGCGGCTTGGTTTTCTGTGCCAATCCACCCGGTGGCGGTATTCCCTGAGCAGTGCTGGTCCACTGTCCAGGGAAGCCATGCAGTAAATAAACAGATACCCCAACTAGCGACTTTCTGTCATCCTACCCTGTTCATTCCTGCTGTCTAGAACTGCCAGGGAAGGGGAGCGAGCACGTTGAGAGCCCCCGAGTCCTTCTCCCTTCTCCCGGCTGGGAGGCAGGGAAGTCGTGGACTGTGGGGCAACTGTGGATGTGCGCAAGGGGGGCTGTGAAGCCATGGAGTGGTACAGTGTGTGGGGAAGACCTACCATGGCTTCTGCTTGACGGGTGCCCACCTAATACCTATGCACTGCTGTGCTTTCCTTTCTTACCACCACTCTCCAACTGGCAGTGTCGCCCATGATCTGCTGAAATCTAGGGACTGTGAGAATGGCTCCCTACAGCTGGCCCCCTGCAGTCGGGTGGGAGCCGTCACCAGAAAGGGCATGCCCTGGATCCACAGCCCTTCGCTCAATGCCCCACAGAGCCAACCAGCGGCGCATCTTCGTCATCTGACGTCAGACGTGCCCCTTCTATCGGCTTATCTTCCATCAGCTCAACTGTGCTCCATCAGGATCCTATCCATATAAAATTAAGTTCTGTTGCCTGCGAACGGTGGGGGATTTTTGTGCCCTGGAATTTAAGAGCCCTTCCAGTCTGTAAATATGATTGCCATGAAAATAAACTTGAAGATTGATTTATTTTTCATCTCAAAACGCTTTTTGATTTTGTATCTGAGATTTATTTTAACTATAGTCACTATCAGCATAGGTTAAAATGTATTTGTGCATACTATTGAAATAACTTTGGATTTATTTGACATTATTTATTTTGAATATTTATTGTTGCTGTGATATTTCCTTATAATTGTACGTTTGGCTACTTTTTGTACTAGAGGGTAAAGATGCTCTACACCACTTTTTAAAAATATAAAATCACTACTTTCACATTCTCAGCAGAAATGTCAACAACTTTCATTCATCTAGAAACATTTCATTTATTCTAACTGTGGCACAAGAGGGCACAAGTACTTTCTAGGAGGATATCCAACTCAATGACACAGAATCTGGGTCACATATGATCAAAAAGAATGGATTACCTAGGTTTCTTAATATGGCAATTAAATGCGATCAATGGTTTCCCCTTTCTGGGTGCAAAGGATCTGAGGTTCATCAAATTCTGGCTCAACTCTTGGCGGCCACAAAGTCAACAAAAACTGAGCTTGGTTGGTGGGAGGCTATTGGTGGAGGACTTCATGCTGATGAAGGAATGTCACCACCTCTTACACCACTGATCCACACTCTCACGTGATTTGCTTGAGTTGATTACTTTGTAAGTGAAAGGTGGCTGGGAATAAGAGATGAAACTGAAATCAATCTCCTTTCAGAAGATATTAGTTTTAGGGTATGCTCCCTGAAACTCCCATCGAATATCAATGAATACTCATTGAATATTTTTGTGGTGTTTAACTTTCACTTGTTTGCCTGCTACCCTTTGCGGCTACAATTTGGCCTCCTTATGCTGAAAGTGCAAGGTCATAGTAGTGATGACCAGGATCTCTCTACGTTATTTTGTATGAGATTCTTAGTGTGTCATGGATTAGTAGCATATTATAGGACGAGTTATCAGGAGTCCTTCAAGATATTGAGCTTTGTCATTTTTAGGCAGGCATACAGGTGGATTCTTATTGTGTCTGTTTGTTTTCTTGGTATGTTTGATGCTAAGAGCTAGATTTAGGTAAATAGGATTTACCGATTCTAAAATACCGAATTTTACCGATTCAGTATTTTAGAATCGGTAAATCCTATGTAGGTAATAATTCAGTAAAAATTACCGAATCGTTAAGATTCGGTAATTACCGAATCGTTAGTTACCGATTCGGTAATTGCCATTCATTCCTATGGGCCTGGAGGTTAAATAGGGAAATAGTCAAGGGTGGCAGGGTGTCACTTTGACACCCTGTTGCACCCCTGAATAGTGCTGGTGTGCACATGTGGCATACATACATGCACTAAGGGCATGTATGTCTGTCACATGGCACAGGTGTAGATGCACAGATTTGCATTTACACAGGAATTCCTTATTTACCACCAACCAATAGTTGGTGGTAAATAACGAATCCTTAAAGCACAAAAGCACTCTTTAAAGTGCTTCCTACATCTCATTTACTAATTCGGTAAATACCGAATCGGTAAATGATGATTCGTTATTTACCGAATCTGTAAATATACCACCTACATAGGAAAAGCCTATTAGCGGTCGGTAACGGCCGATTTCGGCCATTACTGATCGGTAATAGCCTACCTACATCTGGCCCTACGTCTCTGAATTCACCAAATAACCAGGCCTTTGTCAATTGTTGAAATAGAGATGTATTTCTCTGTCCTTGCCCTGTTTCGACAGATTTTCTTTACTTTATGGAGAATTCCATTCAATTTATGTGACTGTTTCTGATTTTTGCTTCCATTCATGTTCTTGTCCCGAAAATGACTTGCTGATGACTGATCCAATGCAAGACTTGTATAAGCTGCGATACGGTCAGTGCATTATTCTGTTAAAAGAGGTGGGTTGCATTTTGCAGCCCCACATAAATATTATAACGCATCAACATGAACGGCCATTGTTTGGCATGCGTTGACTTTTTATATTATACTATACCCACGCATTTTCTTTGACCAGACAGGTTTTGCGGCTGGATGCTGCTGGAGTGACATATTACTAGGGAATTGCCAGGTATTCTTTAGTATTGGTGGGTTTAGACAATTGTTTTTTGAAAACCCACACCATAGAATAGAGAAAGTCGTTCATCTTTTACCTAAGGTCTGCAGCTCTTTCTAGGATGTATCACTACCAGAATGAAGGCTGCCATCTTTTCCTTAAAATTCAGGAAGCAGCCCCTTTAAGTGGGATTCACATTGCTGAAATTTAGAAATGTAGGCCGCTATGCAAATGTTATATGGCTGAGATACCCGCCACCCCCTCTCAACACAATCCCCAAGAATGGGAATACGGAAACGGTTCTGAACTTTTGGAAGGCGGGAGGGAGTTACCCTCCCGGCCGTATTTATTAAAATATGAAACAAAATTAAAACATTAAAATAACAGTTTCATATCAGGTACAATTTCATTTCCACATTACGATGTTCTTGGCTAACCTTAACACATCTCTAATACAAAGGTTCTCCTAGCCGATACTAAACATCCTGCAAATGCATTTCTAAAAATTGAAATTGTACATCCTAACATTACGGGCCAATGGCAAGGTCGTAACCGGTGTCAGATCCCTAACCCAGAACTCCCCCCTCACTTGTGAGGGCCGGTCGCACAGAGGACTACACCTTTTGTGCCTATTTCCAATTTCCCTTGTCTTGACGGGGGCCCCATGTTAACTCGACGCCATCTTAGTGGTCATCCGAGGACTCGTGTGAGGTGTCTAGAAGGTAGCGTAGACCCCCCTCCCACCCCACACAACTTACCACATCTGCCGTCGCAGATGTCCTGGCCCCGGGAAATTCCCAGGAGAGGCCCTGCAGCCCCTCCTCCCCAGGGAGGGGCCTATGGCCGCCTTCCCTTTCGGCGTCCCCATCCTTAGAGGGGACCGCCTCCCCGTTGAGGGGCCAATGGCCGCCTCCCCCCGGGCGCTCCCATCCGTAATGGGTGACGCCCCCACCTCTAGGGATCTTCCAATTACTGCTCACCGATCATGACCTTACCGCCCGACCAAAAAATAAATACGACAAACTAAGGCTAAAAGAGGAGAAAAAACAATTATACTTAAGCATTCAACGTATAACTCTACAGAACATCACTGTTCAACTCTGGTGCAACTATTTTTGAATAACATGTTGAAAATGAAGATTATCAACTTTATTGCATATCAAATCACCAACTTTATTCAGAACAACCTGTAAGAAAAAACAATACCACATCACACGACTTTATTCAAACAACTCGCTGTCATCAGGGGCTGGTGGGTGGGTCAAAATTGGCTCTTCGTTCCGTCTCTAGCTCACGTGCAAACGGGGAGGTGCAGCTTCAGAGCACAGGAACAAGAGGATGCTTTCTTGGCTTGTCGCTCCTTTTATCCTTCTTCGGGCGGGCGTGGACCCACCTCCAATCCGCCTCCGGGGCGTGGCTAGCGGCTTTGGTGTCTAGGACAACCCACTCTTGGGCGGGGAAAGGCGCGCCCCGGCTACGCCGCTTCGGGCATACCAGCCGAGGCTCGCCTCCCGCCCAAAAACGGCTTCCCGGGGGGATCGGGGTACTCCACCATACGTTCGGGGGGACCGAGTGGTCGCCCCTTTCCATATGGCTGAGATACCCGCCACCCCCTCTCAACACAATCCCCAAGAATGGGAATACAGAAACGGTTCTGAACTTTTGGAAGGCGGGAGGGAGTTACCCTCCCGGCCGTATTTATTAAAATATGAAACAAAATTAAAACATTAAAATAACAGTTTCATATCAGGTACAATTTCATTTCCACATTACGATGTTCTTGGCTAACCTTAACACATCTCTAATACAAAGGTTCTCCTAGCCGATACTAAACATCCTGCAAATGCATTTCTAAAAATTGAAATTGTACATCCTAACATTACGGGCCAATGGCAAGGTCGTAACCGGTGTCAGATCCCTAACCCAGAACTCCCCCCTCACTTGTGAGGGCCGGTCGCACAGAGGACTACACCTTTTGTGCCTATTTCCAATTTCCCTTGTCTTGACGGGGGCCCCATGTTAACTCGACGCCATCTTAGTGGTCGTCCGAGGACTCGTGTGAGGTGTCTAGAAGGTAGCGTAGACCCCCCTCCCACCCCACACAACTTACCACATCTGCCGTCGCAGATGTCCTGGCCCCGGGAAATTCCCAGGAGAGGCCCTGCAGCCCCTCCTCCCCAGGGAGGGGCCTATGGCCGCCTTCCCTTTCGGCGTCCCCATCCTTAGAGGGGACCGCCTCCCCATTGAGGGGCCAATGGCCACCTCCCCCCGGGCGCTCCCATCCGTAATGGGTGATGCCCCCACCTCTAGGGATCTTCCAATTACTGCTCACCGATCATGACCTTACCGCCACAGGCTGATCAGTACCGACCCGTTTTCCGACTTTTTTGCCCGGCATCATCCAACGCTGACTTTCTGAAAGAATAAAGACAAAATTAAATCCTTCAAAATTGGCTCTTCGTTCCGTCTCTAGCTCACGTGCAAACGGGGAGGTGCAGCTTCAGAGCACAGGAACAAGAGGTAGCTTTCTTGGCTTGTCGCTCCTTTTATCCTTCTTCAGGCGGGCGTGGACCCACCTCCAATCCGCCTCCGGGGCGTGGCTAGCGGCTTCGGTGTCTAGGACAACCCACTCTTGGGCGGGAAAAGGCGCGCCCCGGCTACGCCGCTTCGGGCATACCAGCTGAGGCTCGCCTCCCGCCCAAAAACGGCTTCCCGGGGGGATCGGGGTACTCCACCATACGTTCGGGGGGACCGAGTGGTCGCCCCTTTCCATATTTGGCTCATAGATGTAACCTGAGTAGATGTCTTACAGTTGGATATATGGAACCTGTAGTGCTGAGACTCACGATATTCAGATTTGGGCCAATTGGTGAAATTTGCTTGTTAGTACAGACCTGAGGTGAAGGCAACGTATTTTAACATGTGATATGACCCCAGCACTCCTATTTTTAAAAAGATCAATGACCTCCTATTTATTCCTTGAGATAACATAAGCCTTCTCTGATGGAGCTGTTCATCTGCAATCTGCCATCAGAGTAAGATAAGATTCGAAGGTGACACATATACATTTAGGGCCCTATTCACAGAACTAACTTAAGACAAAATCCTAAACTTACTACTTTTGGTATTCACAGAAGTTAGGATTTTGTCTTAAGTCTCTCTTAAGACAAACTTAAGACAGACTTAAGTTAGGATGTTGTCTTAAGTTTGTCTTAAGTCTGTCTTAAGACAAACTGAAGACAAAATCCTAACTTCTGTGAATACCAAAAGTAGTAAGTTTAGGATTTTGTCTTAAGTTAGTTCTGTGAATCAGCCCCTTAGAGAAGATGGTAGAGGTGAGATTCCGGAGGGACTTCACAAGTGGCTGTAATAAGCCTGGACATGATGATGACTAGCTTCAATCACTGAAACGTGTCATAAACATTGGTACAAATTGGTGGATGCCATGGCTGGAGGTACCAGAAGCTTCATGTCCAAATATGGTAAACTTGGCAGGCAATTCAAAGAGGAAAAGCATGAGGAAGGATTTCTCTGTTGTGTGGTGTTCCAGAAGAGCATAATGATTTACATGCTGTGGGGAGAAATCTTAACTGATGGTCATTCAGGGTGAGAAGGTGTGCTGCGCAAATCTGAAGCCGGACATAGACTATCTGTTCAAGACTTTTTATTAGCGAGAGGATGCCTTTCCTGACAGAGTCAATTGCTACAAGTTCAGGACGATGAAAGAGGGGCCAGGGATGGTATTCCTAAAAACACTAAAGGGTGCAGGTATAGTAATTCCAGAGGTTGATTACTAATATATATGTTCACTTGGATCAGTAGGATTACAGATACTGTCTACTTGCAGTTTAGCTATCACAGTTTCACTGATGGTAGAACAGTAAGACTTTGAGACATATTATATTAAATGTTTTAGATTATCAGTGGTAAAACAAGGTTCTCTAAGTAACGTTCTATGTGAATTGTCACTGTCACAGTGAGCAACAATCATCTCCTCAAACTGTCTAAACATCTCTAGAAGCAGTCAGGTAGTTTGGCCACCTGACTATGAGAAGAATTTGTCACGCTCGGCAGACTGGTTTCCACTGCACAGGTTTCTTAAACCATCTGGAACAAACACGCTGATGGTCAAGTCACAGTGCAGTCAACCAATGTAGTCAATCAAGCATTACATTCTAGTTTCAATCCTTAAAAAAGGTAATTAAATATTGCTTCACTGCTCACAGCTGAAGGGTGAGAGCACATGCAAGAGATTTCTTTCCTTGACTAAAATAGAGATGTTATCAGTCAAGTCAAAATGCTTTTGTTCTAAAAGTGGGTTTGCTACTTTTTACATTGCATACTGTGTGAGTATGGATGGCTGACAATCAATTGTTTCTAGTCTGAAACAATAAGTTTGCTTTAATGTGCTAATGCAGTCAAACACAGGCAAGTCCGCAGACCATTTGTGCCATGTCTATGTCAAAGCTGTTTCTGTGCCTCCTACTGTCTGTGGCATTTTCTCGATTCACAAATCTTGTGGTTCTCATTGTCATTTTCTCTCACCTATTAGCTGGATAAAGTAACAATTTCAGCAGCTGCAGTCCAGCTCTTTTGAGTTGTTAGTTGACTGGGGGGTATGCCCTGGTCAAGCAATAACCAGAATCCTGGTCAGGGTACGATACAAGTGAACCCCATATTATCGTGTGCACACCCCCTTGATGGTAGACAGTCAAAATATCGAGTTGGAAATATCGACCTACCATAATATCGAGTCTGAAATATCGAAGGAGCATAATATCGAAGGCAAGAATATCGTAGGACAGAATATCGACCCAAGGTAAGTAATATCGAAATACTTAATATCGATGTAAGTAATATCGAAGTTAGTAATATCGATAGCATATATATCGATGTTAATAATTTCGATGACACTAATATCGATATTTGTATTATTTTATAGTTTTTTATTATGTATGTGTTATATGTTTAATTTAAGTATTTAAAATAATTACTATTATATGTGTATACATTTTCTATAATAATATAGAAATGTATAAGGAAATTTGATGTTTTAGTACCGGAGCGGGTTGTGGGTTTATAGGGGAATAGGGTGGGAAGTAATTTAATTATGGTAAGTTGATTAATAATTAGTAGGATTAATTAATTAATTATAATTATTTGCTAATTAATATTGATTAATTGGGAAATAATTAATTGATTAATTGATATATATTTTTTGTAGCGGGATGTGGGTTTATAGGGGAATAGGGTGGGGAGTAATTTAATAATAATTATTTAATTAATATATGTTTTTAAATATTTATAACTAATTAATTGGCAAATAATTAATATTAATTCGTTAATTAATTAATATAATTTTGTACATATTTTAAATTAGTAATTAATTGGTAATTAAATAATATTAATTAGTTAATTACATTAATTAGAGTAATTTATTTATATATATAATTTTTAGTTACTGTTAATTAATTAATTGGGGAAAAATGATATTAATTATTAAATTATATTAATTACAGCTTATGTGCTAATATATTTACTTTATTGTTATTGTTAATTAATTATTAATTGCTAATTAAATAATATTATTTTACTTTGGGTTAAGGAGTATTTTTAGGGTTCAGGGTCATTTTTGGATTTTTGGGTAAAGGGGTATTTTGAGTGTTTAGGGTCAGTTTTCAGTTTTTGGGTAAAGGGGTATTTTTAGGGTTCAGGGTCAGTTTTCAGTTTTTGGGTAAAGGGGTATTTTTAGGGTTCAGGGTCAGTTTTCAGTTCATGGGTAAAGGGGTATTTTTAGTGTTCAGGGTCAGTTTTCAGTTCATGGGTAAAGGGGTATTTTTAGGGTTCAGGGTCAGTTTTCAGTTTTTGGGTAAAGGGGTATTTTTAGGGTTCAGGGTCAGTTTTCAGTTCATGGGTAAAGGGGTATTTTTAGTGTTCAGGGTCAGTTTTCAGTTCATGGGTAAAGGGGTATTTTTAGGGTTCAGGGTCAGTTTTCAGTTCATGGGTAAAGGGGTATTTTTAGGGTTCAGGGTCAGTTTTCAGTTTTTGGGTAAAGGGGTATTTTTAGGGTTCAGGGTCAGTTTTCAGTTCATGGGTAAAGGGGTATTTTTAGTGTTCAGGGTCAGTTTTCAGTTCATGGGTAAAGGGGTATTTTTAGGGTTCAGGGTCAGTTTTCAGTTTTTGGGTAAAGGGGTATTTTTAGGGTTCAGGGGCAGTTTTCAGTTCTTGGGTAAAGGGGTATTTTTAGGGTTCAGGGTCAGTTTTCAGTTCTTGGGTAAAGGGGTATTTTTAGCGTTCAGGGTCAGTTTTCAGTTCTTGGGTAAAGGGGTATTTTTAGGGTTCAGGGTCAGTTTTCAGTTTTTGGGTAAAGGGGTATTTTTAGGGTTCAGGGTCAGTTTTCAGTTCGTGGGTAAAGGGGTGGTTTTTGGGTTCAGGGTCAGTTTTCTCGACTGTTGCACTCTCTGGAGTGGGAATAGTAATTTTATCCCTACGCTATCAAATGCTTTCCCTACTGTTCCACTCTCTGGAGTAGGAATAGTAATTTTTACACTTACGCTATCCAACGTTTTATATAATTAATTGTTAAAATATCACATGTTTATTTTATTTTTTATATTTCTTACATTTTATTTATGTTATTGTTTTATGTTTGTAAATGTATTAGTAAATTAGAATATATTTCAATAATTTATAAATTAGTAAATTAATTATTAATACTTATTGTTCAGTACATATATATTATATCTTTACTGTATATATTTAATTAATGTATTATTAATATATATGTTTTATTTATTAATTTTAAACATTATTAGATACTTTTAAATATGTATATTTTATTTATTAGTGTTATATACTTACTTTTACATTTATATATATTAAAAAAAATCGATATTTTTAACATCGATATTTTTTACATCAATATTATTTTTTCGATATTTTTGTACTTACCATGTTGTAGATAGGATGTCGATATTTTTGCCCTCGATATTGTTGACTCGATATTCTTGTAGGTCGATATTTCTGAGGTCGAAATTCTGTCAGTGATCCCCCCTTGATAGCTTGGCACACAGCAGTCACACTTAAGTTAGAGGTAATGTGCACATTATTTGTACAACACTTCAAACAGTAAAACTGTGAAAACACCCACCACACAATGAGCCCACCACAGAGTTCGAAAAATAGAGTAGTTTTTGATAAATATGACCAAAATGACAAAATCCAATTAGTAGAACTGGAGATATTGATTTTTAAAGTTTTTGATGCCAAAAAGCTGGGCTAGGTCGGAGAACTCCGCTCTGTTTGCAGAAGTAACTCACAGAGTGCAGAAAGAAAACTTCATTCCGTGTAATATAGTGGAGTTTTATTTCCTCTCGCCAATGGTAAGTTGGAAAGCGCAAGCTGCCGCTCAGGTAGAATTTCTTCTCAAATGGTAGGAATATCAGTTTGAACGGCAGATCACGCTGCACTCCGTCACTTGCAGAATTTCACCCAGGCCTACAAAAAGCAACAATCACTATGGGAATGTCTGGTCACGCTGAACCGGGACTAAGTCATATGTTCAGGCCGACCTCGGTGGAGCATGGACTGGCTACAGCGACCAGATTAGGCCCCTGAACAGACTACCTTAATTCCAGGTTGAGGAGTGTTATTCTCTTCCCTATTGCTCAGCCAGAGTGAGTGCTTGTGTACTTGATGATGTTTGGAATTCTGGATGTGTGTGATGTCACGGGATGCTCGGGGTCTGGAGATGTGTGGAGTGGCAATTGGTGGATGCAGGCTGAGCAGCAGGGAGGCTGCTCCTGTGTGGGGCTTTTGTCATCTTAACTTATCTACTTGAAACTGAACTTGAAACTAAGCTTAATTAAACCAGCGTGTTATATATACCTGGCTCCAGGACTTCCTTTAATTACAACAAGGAGCATTATTTGGATTCGTTGTGAAGATTCACTGCACAGCCATAGTGACGCATCTGGTCTGAGATGCGGTGAGACTGCAGTGCGAGGTCCTATTGTGTCATCATCGAAAGTCCTATCAAAGAGTAAGTAAAGTAAGTAAGTAAAAAAATGTTTTATTGCACAATTATTTAAAATCATTGCAATGAGCACATACAAAAAATGACATTTTAAGTAAAAAAGGAGGTATTCCAGTCTGTTAAAAAAGATCAGCAAAGTTAATGGATTAGATAAAAAGAAGGTGAAGCTCAAAAGCCAAGGAAATGTCACTTAGGAGGGTTAAAATTCAGGCTTGCTCGGATGATAGAGTCGAGGAATTAATTTCTATGATGAATTTTACAAAACAAGTCACCAATTGTGGCGAGTCCCCCCTCAAACATGCCTCGAGCGCTTCATGGCAAGTCCTGATGCCGAGAGAAAGCCAAATTGGTCTCAGCCAAAATATTCTTTGCGCCCGGAGGTGATGGCAAATGCAGAGAATGTGGATTAGGCTTTCCTCTCCCTGGTTACAGAAACGGCACTGAGAGGAGGCTTCTTTCTTGTATCCTTGGCCAAACTTATATGCCTTCAACGGAATTAAGCCGAAACGGAATCTCATTAATTGATGTTTAATATAAGGCTTTATAGCTGATGCGAGATAAGATGGCAATATTTTCGGGGCATATAGTTTGGCAGCCCAGGAGCCGTGAGAAAGCTGGAGAACCTGTTGCATATCTTATTGATTTGATCGAATTTTGGCTTGCTTGGTTAAAAGCTTCGATTTCATTTCATCGGACAGGGAAGAGGACCATATATCCCCCGCTTCAAGGGAATTGAGGCAGAATGTCAAATACTTATTCCATGATGTAGTTGGGTTGCTAAGCAGGAGCCAAATGCAGTTCTTAAGCGTATGGGAGTTAGCTTGTTTCGCTTTCAGACAGTATGAAATAAATCTTGCTCCCATAATACAGCGCATAGAGAATAAGGAAAATTCTTTCCGGATTTGGGCATGGGAAGTCGAATTTGGCAGTCGAAAGACCCGGCGATAGCATGATGATTGTGCTCTATCTAGCCAGTTGTTCATTTTGTCCTTGAAGATTATTGCGCCAAAGGAGATTGTAGGCAGGAATTTTGCATTTATTAGTTTTATCAAAGGGACAAAATCGCGGGAATGCAGAGCGTTCTTCGTTCTCATAAAGGCCCCCTCTAAGCTGCGAGCCACTGCCTGCATCTCTGTTGTATGCACCGAACATCTCCCTTTATGGTCAATCCAGATGCCCAGATATTTGTATTCAGCGACAGTCTCCAGTGGTTTCCCTTCTATAACCACAAGGTCTTTTTTCCATTCGCAGGTGAAATTGCCATTGTTTTGCTTTTACTAACGTTTACCTCTAGCATATTGTTTTTGCAATACTGGGCGAGGGAATTGAGCAGTCTTTGGAGGCCCACCTGGGTTTGATCTAGAAGAATGGTGTCGTCTGCGTATTGCAGAATTTGGATTTTATTTTGGCCGATTCCTGGGGGGAAGGCTCTTGATCGGGACAACCATTCAGGTAGGTCGGCAAGATACAGATTGAAAAGAAGTGGTGCAAGGGTGAATCCTTGTTTTAGGCCTTTATTTGTAAAGATTTTATTAGAGGTAGACCATTTCGATGTTACTCTGACTTTTACCCAGGTGTTCGTGTGTAGGGCTATTAATGCGTTTAGTAGTGCCCGTGGGATGCCCCATCTTGCCAGTTTTTCCCACAATTTAAGTCGACTAACACTGTTGAAGGCTTTACGAAAATCGATGAATCCCATGTACATTGATTTTCCTTTTGCCGCTAGGGTTATTTCCATCAGATGGGCTATGGAAATCAAGTTGTCCTCAATATGGCAACCTTTTCGAAGCCAGTTTGGTTGAAAGGGATTAAGTTTTTCGTTTCCACCCATTTTGTAAGTTCTTTTAAAAGTACACTTGCATAGGCTTTCCCATCCACATCAAGCAGGGCTATCATTCGATAGTTATCGGGATTGGGGCGCAAGACTTTTTTATGGAAAGGTACAAGGAGTGATCCTTGCCAAGATGGCGGGATTGCGTGTCCCAATATTGCATCGTTGAAGAGAGGGGTCAGTATCGCTGCCCATTTTTGTGAGGAGGCTTTGAGTACTTGCGTGGGGATCCCGTTGGGTCCGGGGGCACCGCTGGGGCGCATGTTCTTTATGACTCCTACAATATATTCTGTTGTTATCTTGATGGTGGAGGTTGTGCCATCCTCAGTGATAAGCTGATCAGGTCTAAGTTGGAAATTACTGCTGTTAAATAATGTATACGGGGCTGTGTATAATATTTTAACATAGTTCTCCCAGTCCGCAGGGGAGATATTAGCTGCAGTGGGTGGTTTAGTGGCTTTGGATGCCTTGGTTTTGATTATCTCAAAGACTGAAGCCCAATGGAACTCTTCTTCCTGTCTTTTTAGGGCGAATCTGGCCTTTCTATAGTCTTTTCTGGCAGCAGATATGTCACTCCTCAGGGATTTTTATTCACTTTTGTTGCTCGCTTGGACTCTTTGCAACTTATTTAATTTGCTCTTTGTGGAAATTATAAGTTGTTTTTGCTCTAGCAAGGTAGTTGGGACCGGAAGGTCCTTCGAAGGGCTATTTGTTAGTTTTGATGCTAATTGATCTCTAAATTCGCTAAGTCTTGCCTCCCAGGAGAATCCTGCCTAGAATCAGTGCCATCCAGTCGCTGTTCAGAGAGAAGATTGTCGACTTCCACTTCTATTGCTTCACGATTCCATTCAGACCATCTTAATTTTCTTACATTCTGGAGGATTGGTTCCTTTCCAATCAGGGGAATTGTTGGGAGATGTTGTTGGCTAAGGGCAATCTTGCATACTAGAATAGCATGATCGCTATCTAGAGAAGGTATTATCGAGAGCTGGTGCGCCAGATGGAATGCAGTGAAAGATATCCATATATAATCTAGAGTCGCCATACGGGATGAAGATATATGAGTATATGCAGCTGGTTGATCTGAGGCTAACCTTCCGTTAAGAATGCGTAGGCCTGATTGGTTTAATTTTGTTGCTAATTTTATTCCATAGGCTTCCTTCCGTTAATATTGGGACTTTATCTCCGGGTTTGCCCACTCTTCATTTACTGATGATATTTGAGAGGATTGGGTGGGGTCAATATCCATTAGGTTGGAGTTGAAGTCGCCCATTATCAGCCACAGACCATTTGGGAATAAAGCTTTGAGATTATTTATTATAGGGAGCAAGTTGCTAGAAGTGGTCTCCCGACAAATTTTTCGGGATGTAAGTAGACACAACCAAGAATGATTTTTTGCTTTATTTTCCCCTTAACATGACTCTTGGTCTCAATGCTGAGGAAAATGTAGTCGCCTTTGCCATTATACAGTGTCTCTAATTTAGCGACCAATGTATTCTTTACGGCAATCAACACACCTCCAGATGCGTGGCCACCTGCTGTAGATGGAGTGGCAAATGATTCGGCTACGGTGAAATCTTCCCAGATGGTATTCTCCAGGGCCCAGGTCTCTTGGATGGCGAAGATATCGTTTAACTTCCGGAGGTTTGTGGATAAACGGCCTATTTTCTCTTTTGTTAGGCCCCGGATGTTCCAGGAGCAAATATTTAAGCAGCAGGCTGTGTCATACTTTGGTTCATTTTCGAGCTGAATTGTCTGTACACTACCCTAAAGCCTTGGAGAGCCAGGACCAGTCTTGGGATTTATTTGATTTAAGTACACATTTATGTGGGCCGCCTGCTGTTGTAGCTGTTACTTGGAGCAGAGTGTCAATCCAAGGGGCTGTTTTTGATTCCTGTGCTCTATGGCCGCGTAACATTGGGGGAAGCTGTTGTTTGTTCCCTTCCAGACTTAAGGCAGGGCTAATGTCATTGGTCAATAGGGTTTCAGGGGTGTTTTTCAGAAAGGACGGATAATTAATGGTGGTATAAAGGCTAGCTTGAATGCCCCATTCTCTCAATTGCTTTGCGTTCTTAGACAAAGTTGCAGCCAGTTCTGAGGTAAGAAAAGTTACCAAGGTTGACTCATTTTTCTGGCCCATAACAGGATCTATAAAGGACACTGTTTCAATGTCCGCTGAGTTGACACTTTCTAAGCCTGGAAGATGCTGGCATAGCTTTAAAAGATTTCCCCTGTTTAAGATGTCCCATCGACCCTGGGATTCATATTCCGGGTATAGTAGTACTTTTTTGCACTGTGGCTGTGTAGGGCGAGCCTCTTGGTTATTGCTATTGACTTTATGCAGTTGTGTCCCGGTCGGGCTACATGTTGAGCGATCTGTTTTGGGCTTTTCATGGCCTAAATGCCCTGGATTATCTTGATTAGTTAGCTTTAGAGTCGTGCAGCAGTTGTTTATTGACACATTGCTGGTTCCTGGGTAAGGAGTGTCTTGTTGTCTAGTCGAGCATCCTCTAGTTTTTAGTCTATTCTTGGTAATGCAGTTTCTGTGATGGAGGCTCTTTTTATTTGTCTTGGATCTTCAATAGTCTATATGCTTTTTCCGTTGGTTGCTATGGAAGGGCTTTTGGTCACCAGTTTATTAGACTTGTCATTTTGGATGGAATGGTAAATACAAGATTTGTTGTTATTACTGTTATTTTTGGAAACTTTATCCTCCTTTAGATCTAGTAGTTTCTGCATAAAATTTAGAGATGGCTTCGGATTTTCAGCAGGGCCATTTTGCGGATCAGTTGATTTTTCTAGCTCCTCTACCTGATTTGTAATATGGGCACTCTTCCTTGTTCCAAGCCATTGCAGTAATACATTACTCTTTTTTTTTGCTTTGTTTAATTTCTTCAATTTTGTCTTGTTTTTTCTGGACATCGTGGGTCCTTCCTTCAGAATTTGTTTAGTATCGATTAAAGGCATAGGAGAACTTGTTGTGGTAGATGGCTGATCGAGCTGGGTATTTATTGTAGTAATAGGACGTTGTTGATCCAGTTTCAAATTATTATAATCATCACTTGAATTGACTGGATTGATGAGATTTAATTTTTGTGTTCGAGAGGTTTCTTGGGTTTGAGGTTGGATCGAAGAATTTGTTTTCTGCAATGCACTTTGGGACTTTATCCTTAAATCTTCTATTAAAGTGGACATTATTTCAGGCAGGGACTCGAGTTTTTTTATTAGAGGTTCGCAGGTACAGTTGGTCTGAGTATGATTTGGATACAGGATTATATTTGCGGGCAATTCCTGACTTAAGTGTGCTGCGGAGGTGAAATTTTGACCCGCATTGTTTTGGACTCTTTGTATCAGTGCATTTAGCTGTTCCAATTTAGAGTCTATACCCATTATAGAGTCTGCTAGTAGTTGAAGAATAGCTATTTGTGTCTCCAATTTGCCGGTATGCATATGGGCAGCGTTAGCCATGGAGTGCAATGCTTGATTGGTGGCTACGAGAAGCATTTCAACTTTAGGCATTCCTGGGCTTGCTTGAGAGGGCTTTTGGCTAAGACCTGCCTAATCAGGTTTTTTTTCAATGGGATGGTTGCAAGCAAAAGATGAATTAATAGAAAGATCAGTATGATATTTTTGAGGATTTTTGTTAGGGTCATGGTTGGAACAGTTGTCTTTAATTCCAGTTTTAACATTGCTAATATGTGCAGTTGAAACTATGGGTGAACTTGCTTTGGACAGCGCCTCGGAAGAGGCAATATTGATAAGAGGAGTAAAGTGAAGTGCCCCATAGGAATTGGGGTAGATGTTTGTGGTAGGAAGCCAAGGCTGCGTTTTTGAGTGTAATTACTTGATATGTCCTTTGTCAAGTTTGTCATGTTTTCATGCTGTGGTAAGCTTTGCTGAATTGAGAGCTTTGGGGATTGAGTCAAGGAATCTGACAATGAAATCCAGATTATAGAGTCAGCTGAGGCGTGTGCCATGGCTTTGACATTATAATTCTCTTTTCCCAGCTGAGGAGATGGAGTATCTTTCTCTAATTCAGAAGCAGTGACAGAGTCATTAACAGGTGAGGCAACAGGGATAACAGGCATTGACATACAGGAAATCTCGTTAGATATTTTTCTCATGCTTAAATGCGTAAGAAGTTCTTCTGGGGGAAGGGAAGAAAGAGGTAGTGATTGAGAAAGACGGATTGACTACCCGATATGTTTGCTGATACAATGGCAGAGTCTGAGACTATGGGCTTACGGGTAATAGTTATTTCAGGGTAGAGAGGCATTGAGTTGGGGGCAACTGATAAGTTTGTAGGTTGCTGTTGTGTGTTCGTATTCTTCTTTCGTGACAATTGGGAAGCGACGTTGTTTGATTGGTCGATCCGAGGGAAATGATCTCTGATATCAGCAGTTACACTATTTTTTACTTTTGGTAAATGCGAGGGACAGGCCGTTTGCACCATTTGCACAGAGAAGCTGGTTGGCTTGTTTCCGTCCTTGAGGGTTCCCGTTAAACCTCTTGGGGACTTTCCAGTAGCCTCTTCCATTTGTGATGGTCGGGATGGAGACTGGTGAGCACGGCCTGCCACCTGGGAGTACAACAGCTTTGATTTCTGGCGCTTAGCAGACTTGTGTGGGCGGTGCGAAGGTTGTAATTGAAGACAGCTCCTGGTGCGCATTCTAGTAAGACCTTAGTTAGGCTGTACTTAGTCGTGGATGCAGCAGGGATATCTTCAAGAGGCGAGAGAGATTTTAACAACCTAAAATAGAATAAAATGCCCTAAATTTTAGATGGATCGGTATTGAATGGATCCGGCGTTTTTCTCTTAGCGTCCGAGCCCTTTGATAGAACCAGCTCAGGGGAAGCAAGGGCTAGAGCGAGCAGAGCACACAGGGGGAGACCAGCGGCAGAATCAGACCTAGTCGGACCAGCCTAGCCCCCTACCCCCGGGCTCTTACTTTGCAGCTGCCTCTAATGGCAGCTGCGCTCGCTGGTTCTCTGTTCTCCATTGGACAGGGTGCCCTGATCAATATTGCTTTAGTTCAGGCCGGGTCCTGGGCCAGGGCCCCCAGAGATTATTCCAAGAAGGGGGCTTCCCCCTTGTCCGCGCGCAATTTGTTAGCGTGGTGGGTCGATGGAAAAATGCTGGCTGCAGGATGAGCTGTATACGTCTCCTGCAATTCGCCCTGGGGGGGAGGGGGTCCGTTCAATAGTGCCAGGTAACACCGGGGCGACACACTTTCAGGCTCCCTTTACTCTGCCGAGAAACCACCTATTTTCGAGATGGGGTAGGACAGAAGTGAGCAGTCTAATTGAAAGCACTCAGAGGCAGCAATTCTCCCGGTATGCTGCAGTTGCAAGGAGTGCGTGGCAGGGTAGACAGGGTAGGCAGAATTAGACAGAGAAGGCAGCGGACGCCGAGGGAAAGATGAGAGAGGCGTAAAGGGCACACCAACCTGCTCCACTGTTTGTCTATACGTCCTCGTCCTCGTCCTCGCCCTCGGCCTTGCCCTGCACGGATCCTCCTTCTGCCTCCACTTTGACTGTCTGACCGCGCGGTCTTTGTCCCTGGACCGCGTCCGCGGCCCACTCCCGGCCGATGCTGGCTCCTCCTGCGCTTGTCTCTGCACAAGCACCGGCACAGGACTGAAAGCGGGCAGCGGGAAGTCGTGCGGACAAGCAAAGAAGCAGCGCCTGTAGCTCCTCCGGATCGCGGCCTCAACCCAGCCACGACAGCTCGGTTCGGTTCAGCTCAGCACAGATCAGTAGGGCCGGCTTGAGCAACACGCCGCTGCCTCTGCCACTCAGCTTCCTCGCTACCTCGCTCGTGGAAAACGTTGGGCTCTGTGGAAAATACGGACTGGACAGGTGGGATAGTGTTACGGCTGGTTCAGGCCAGGAAATGTCACATAAAAACAGGAAATGAAGAGGCCTCGCCCTGTTCTATCAAAGAGGTTTGTATTGCGAAGTCCGGTGTCAGAGATGCAGCATGCAACAGGAGTGTGGTCAGTTCTGAGGAGCTGCAAAGCTGCGATGCGTAGTGTGGCATCATTATCGAGGCTGCTGTGGACGAGAGATGGGTGGACCTGGGCTGTGCATCAGTTCCAAGAACTGCTTTGGATGATGTAGGTCTTTGGGAGGAGCCCAAACCTTGCAGCACTGGCGATGTGTCCATTCTGCTCTGGGATGTACAGCTCAGCCGTTGGGATGAGTTGGTTCTGCTCAGGGATGCATCTCTCAGCATTGAAGATGCACAGGCTCTGCTGACAAGCACATTAGGCCCACTACCAAAGATCCTGGACTTGGGTAGTTCCACTTGGAAGGGCGGAATCACAGATGGCTGAGTCCTAGTGCAGATGCAAGGTCGTTGAAAGATTGCTATGTACCTGAGGCTTCAGATCAGAGGCCAGCCAGCTAGTCCTTGGAGTCTCTCTGGGTTCTGGGTTCAAGAGATGCAGGTTCAGTCTTCCTCTCCCAAGCAAAAGAGCAGCAGGCAACAGGCCAGGACAGCAAATCAGGAGTCCAGCAGAGATGTGGATATTCAGCAGCACAGCAGTCCTTCTTCCTGGCTGAGTATCCACAGGTCCAGAAGTGTATTGAAGTGGTGGTGTCAGAGGTCCTTCTGATATGCACAGTTGTGCCTTTGAAATGGGGAGAAACCTCTAGAGGCATGCCTTTAAAATGCTGCCTTGGCTCCAGAATAACTACAGTGAGTATGAAGCCATTTGTTTGGAGACAGAACATTGCCTATTTGGATGTATGTGCGGCTGGGCACAGCTCCTCCCTCTCATTCTACGAGTGATGGCCCATACAGTCACGCATAAGCTCCCATTGTGTGTCACTATCTAGGAAGAATACACAAAGCCAAACTGCCAACTACATCCAGCCATGTGACCAGAGACAGGCTGTAGGCACCAAATGGCTAAAGCAAAAAAAATGCCAACTTTCTAAAAATGGGCTTTTCTGATTTGCAATTTAAAATCTGACATAAACATAATTGAGGATTTTCAATTGAGATTCTAGGAACTCCAAACCTGGCCCTGTTATAACTTCCCGTTTGGCAATTACACTTATAACATGTCGTAAGGTAATCCTAATGTTATCCTATGCAAGATATATCAGTGCAGTGGGAAAAAACACAAATGTAAGAGTTTTTGACTACCTGGACATGTAAAACTTAATAGTACATGTCCTTCTCATTAGATACATTGTGCTCTGCCCCATGGGCTAACTACGCCCTACTTTGGGGTGACTAATATATAATAAAAAGGAAGGTTTGGGCCTGGCTGAAGGTTTATTTTCATAATGACAGTATAATGAGGGACATCCATTTTTAACATTTTTTACACCAATGATCACAGACTGAAAATTGTTGGCTTGCAGTTCCTGGTTCATGCAATGCCCATACACTCTAGGTAATTCAGACAAACTGGCGACCGGTGTGGTTCAAGCGCCCCAAGGTGCACAGCCATTTAAGGGTACCAGTTGGCCTATGTTACTCCAAGTATCATTAACCCGTTGGACGCTCATGACGAGGTCAACTCATCATGAGCTACAGTGCTTGTGTGCTCATGATGAGCTGAGCTTGTCATAACGGTCTGAGCGCTCGCACGTGGGGCTAATTCCCCCGCTGTGCTGAACGTTCTTAAGAAACGGGTGTGACCGCGGCGAACTCAGCTCGTCATGAGCACAGGGCCACCGTGGCTCATGACGAGCTGAGCTTGACATGAGCACCGGGGCGCTCTGCGTGCCCCCCCCCCACACCCCAGCACAGCGGGGGAATTACTCCCGCGGCCTACGGGTTGAGGTAATCATATCTTATCTATCGATTCCATTTTCTTCCAATTTAAACAAGAGAAAATGTGTATATTCACGGCTTATGAACTCCTGGAATCAATCAACACCACATGAACCCCAAACTAAACAAACTAATGAAAACTAAGAAAATACTCAGACCCCAGCCCCACGTAACAGTGAACACCACAGCAAACCAGCAGCAACTTCCAAGCCGCTTAAAAAAAACTGCAACACAATTTATAAGTAAATAATTCTTTGAAAAAATTAAAAGTATAGATAAAGAATAGGCCAGAGCCTTAACATTGCAGGTGTCAAAGCATAGGGGTGAATATCAAACATTTCCTTCAAGTAACCATTTTTAGAAGCCTAGAAAAAGAGAGGAGTTTACATCATCCAAAATTTAGTTTACAGTGGAGACCAATTTGGCTACACAGAGGGTAACCAAAAGTTGATAAATGCAATTAATTGCGAAGCAAAATTGATATATACAAATCTTAATAATATGTTGTAGACATAGAGAATCACTACAGGCAGGCCAAATCATCAATCAACTTTTAACTTTAAAAGCATTAAGCAAACAAGGAATTCAGTAATTGCAATGTAAAAAGTAAGAAACAGGATTACATGGACGAGAAACCTAACTCAGATCAACATGGGAAACCTAGAAGAAAAGATAAAAACGCACCTGCCCATCTCCTCAGATGGTCTTTCCGCAACAGATCTCATGTCCCACTACAACACTACTATGACATCCATCCTAGACCAACTAGCCCCCCTGAAACTAAAAAAAACCAGGAGCATTCCTTTCAGATCCTGGCTCATCACGGACATTAACGCTGAAAGGAGGCAACTTAGAGTCACAGAGCGTCTATGGAGGAACAATCCCTCTATGAGCCTTCACAATCAACTCAAAGCAGCCTGAAGGAAATACAAAAAGCACATCATCAACAAAAAAAACACATTCTGCACCACTATGGACAACGCGAAAAACAGACCCAAGGAACTTTTTAACATCATCAGGCAACAAACTTCCAAGACCTCAGCAACCCCAATCCAGGCCTCCAAAGACCTGTGCGACAAATTCGTCATCTTCTTCAATGAAAAAGTCACCAAGATTGAGCTATCACTAGACATCAACCTCAATCCCGCCAGCAAAAACCTAACTGCTACAATTGAATCCAACACACACAAGTTCCCCACGGAATCCTGGAATTCCTTTGATCCCGTACTCGAAGATGAGATTCTCAAACTGATCTCTTCCTCCAAGCCCTCATCCCACATTCTCGATCCTGTTCCATCACAATTGACCAAAAAGCTGAAACACTCCCTCTCCCCTCTCTAGTGCAAAATCATAAATAGCTCCTTGAAAACCGGCGTCATACCAGACTGCCTCAAAGTCGGCCAAGTCACACCTCTATTGAAAAAGCCAGACATAGACCTCAACGATCTGAACAACTTCAGACCTGTCTCCAATATTCCCTTTCTATCCAAAATCCTTGAAAAATGCGTTCTCCATCAACTGACCCAACATATGGACAACATCAACCTGCTAGATCCCCACCAATCGGGCTTCAGAAAAGGCTGCAACACCGAAACCGCGATCCTTAACATCGTGGATGACATCCACAAATCCCTAGACAACGACCAAAGTTGCCTACTCATCCTCCTGGACCTATCAGCAGCCTTTGACACTGATCACCACAATCTACTCACCAAGGTTCTCCAAGACAGAGTAGGTGCAGACGGGATGGTCCTAAAATGGTTCTCCTCTTTTTTACATAACCGCTCCCAAAGGGTAAAAATCAAATCCTTTACGTCCGACCTACACCCCGTTAGAAGAGGTGTCCCCCAAGGTTCAGTGCCCTCCCCTCAACTATTCAACATATACATGGAACCCCTCACCACCCTACTCAAAAAAGCTAACATTCCCTTCCATCTTTATGCAGATGACACCCAGATCTATTTGGAAACCTCCTCCATTAACGACATTCTAAGAATAAACAACACCATTAGAGAAATTCAACACTGGCTATCAACTAAACACCTTAAACTCAATCAAGACAAAACAGAATTCCTCCTCATCTCCAAAAAAGAAGAAAACCCTCAAATCATAGAGTGGCTAAAAGCAATAGATGCCCTCAACGGTAATCTCACTCTGGCTAAATCAGTAAAATCTCTAGGAATCACCCTTGACCCGAAACTGAACATGAACAATCGCATTAAGATCTCAGCGAAGAGTGTCTTCCTCAATCTGAAGCTCAAGCCCTTCATCCCTCCCAAAGACCTCAAACAAGCCATCCAGTCAATGGTGCTATCCTGACTCAACTATGGTAACTCACTCCCCGCCGGTACAGCTCAATACCACCTCAAAACAACTCTCAATTGCAGCTGCCAGAATGGTCACCGGAGTTAAGAAATATGACCACCTCTCACCCACACTCAGAGAACTAAAATGACTCCCAGTTGAAATGAGGGCCAGCTTTTGGACTGCCTGCCTGGCACACAAAGCCTTGCACACAGGGAAACCAGAATACCTCACCTCCAAACTCAAGAAAGCCGGCCAGACAAGAAACCTCAGGAGTTCCAAAACCATGCTACTCATCCCCATGAAAACACGCAAACAAAAAACTGCTTGCGGGAAACGCCCCAAAAATTTGGAATTCCATCCCAGCTGTTATCAGGACTATCACTTCCTTTATAACATTCAAAAGACTCCTAAAAGTCCTCTACCTAAACCATGCCTTCCCGAGCCAAGAGCCGCCGCCGAATGCATAAACTTGCACTCCACAGCCCCTGTTTAATGCTCCACTACTACCTACCTCTTACTACAATCTGCAGCCACTTGATAATGCTTCACCTCTGCCCCCCTCCTCAGGCGCCCTACAGCCTCATGACAATGCTCAACCTCACCCTATCCCTTCCTTCTTCCCCGATATCCCCCTCGTTACCTCCTGCCGGAATGAGGCTGAGCCCAGGCCAATGTGCGCTCATCGAGGCTATCTCAGGACTTCCTCACCTCAATGACGCACAGCTCACTGGGTTCTCTGAACATTTATGTGGGATTATACCCCATAAAGTAAGTAGGAAGGTGTCAACATTGTGGAACTTCTCCAAAGTCAAGAGTATTGCACAGCATAAAGCCAATATGTCTGTACCCTTCTGAGTCTAAAAGAAATCTACCTAACCCTAAAGCGTGACCACCAGTTAACACTCCACAGAACATTTGAGAATCCCACACTACATGTCTAGTAGTTTTCCCCTTCTCAAAGTAAGTCTTGCTATCTTCAAACGATACAACCATCCCGCGGTTAGAATATCAGGGTGCCCTTGGACGTCTTGATAGGTAGGTATACTCCCTTCATTCATTAGCACCTCACCTCTTTGACAAATTATTCTCTGAGCCTCACGGTCTATCATCAACAATGTGCCTTTCACTAACTAATGAATGCCTTGAAACTGCACCCATAGAGGAGAGAACATGCAAAGTATGCAAACTTTCATTTAGAAGGTTTAAAGTTGAAATCCAAATGCTTAAGGTCTTTAGTTAAGCTAACAGAGGAGAACACTTCAATAATATTTAAATGCATGGTTATGGATCCATATACGTTTCATAAAATGAATGCAAGATACTATTCAAATGAATATGTGAGGATGTGACAGTTTACAAGATTACTCAAATGACACACATGCTTATGTATATGAAAACTGCAAAGTGGCATCAGTAATTGAAAACATTACTATGCACACTCATGTAAATGTATGAATTATACAGCAAATGCACCTTCAGTGTTTCGGTCAAGTGCACCACTTTAAGTTAATGATATTAAAACACAAATATATGGTACTGCATGCAAATCAAGCTATCACACTTTAAGCTCTAATCTCATAAAAAGGACCATCTAAAATCTTGTGGTTTTTAAGCATTTCCTCCTAGATACCTTCAGACATTTCATGTCATCATTGTACTAATTCTGATTCTCCTTTAGCTCTACATCTGCTCTCTTTCTATTCACTTTCTTTTTGGCTGTCATGCACTCATACCACTTAAAGCGCACAACTAGGAGTACTGCACAAAGGACAATTATCAAAAGAGGTTTCAGAATAGCACCAAACAGTCCACATCTCAGGTTTCCAAACCATTTTATTACTGTAAAAATCCACTTCCAATAGCTTCCCAGCTACCTGCTTCCAACTCACTGAACCCTTCTTTCAAACATGAAACATTCTTAATATACTTCTGAAAGTATTTACTCTTGTCAGGAATACAATTACAGTATTTCTGAACCATTAAGATCCAAAATACTTTTTTGTGAGCAAGGTGTCTAACACAAGGCGGTTTTACAAAACCATAGACCTGTTAGCCACCATTTCAGTATACGCAACTAATAAAGCTCCTGCAATACTAGTAGCCAACATATCCACTGCAGTGGACAACACTCTAATCTTGATGTCATTCAAAATCACACCCATGGGCGGGATAATTGCAGCAAATGTATCTCCCACTACTTCTCCTGCACTTATTCCTCTCTTAGGCCTGGACTTCTGTTCCCTCACAGGGTCCTTGAGATGTTCCACATGATAAATCTTTGGAAAAACGCAACCTAGCTAGCAAGTACCATACCAGCCTCTGGGTAACGTGAACAAAGTGTGTCTTCTTCAAACATATTATACTCCAGGAATAACAGGATCATCACCCACAAAAACTAAATTTCAAATTCCCCTAACTTCAAATATATGGTGGCACTCATTCTTTCCTACAAAATGATTGTCAAAGGAAGATCTCTCCACAAATATACATAATTTCCCCTTCATGTTCTCAATCAATGTTGCTTGATTTTCTGCCACTAAAATGCTTGATTTCTTCTTCAGTCTACTTACGTTCATTCCTAATATTCTTGTTTAACCCAGATTCCATACTTCTCCTTAGTCGTGGCTCGTGTCCCAGCAGAGGGGCAGGGGGTGGGTAGGGGGCGACAGATGACAAGCAACAAAGGAGTCACACAAAAACAAAAATAACTTACCTACCACTTCACAACATCTCTGGTCTTCTGCTCCGTCCTCCCCAGCACAGACTCCCAGAATTCCCTGTGGCCAATCCTAACGCTGCTCTCATGCTAATAGCAGCAGGAAAGTGGTGTCATGCTTGACCTGAGTGCCTATGATTTGTGCACCCAAGTGAGAATGGGAGCCTGTGCTTTCTGTCTCCAACCGTGTAATGCAGCTTTGGTTGGAGACAATGCATGTCGGTTTGACTGTACTGAGATGGCCAGCCAAACCCATATATTCACTAACAACAGTGCCCTGCCCACCACTCCCTCTCCATGATGGCCCTTAATTAGGCCCCACCCCAAGATTGGCTACTGAAAGAAAAAGAAAACAATAATGAACAATTTTATTATTGTCTTATTTTTAAAGTTTTGAGGTTGGTGGGGAGGAAGAGCCACAGCTTCTCTTCCGATCTTCAACCAAATGTAAATGTTGAAAAGTCATCCTGTGTGCCCTGTGCACCCCCATTGTTCGCTGACTGTTACTGGTGACAACTGACTGTCCCTGGGCTCTGTCTAGCCAGGCCCAGGGCCAGTGCTATATTGTAAATACAGTAAAAACACACCCATACATTAGGGTACACAATATATTAGGGTACACTTAGAAATTAATTTGGCATGACCTACCCTAGAATCCCCTAGTAGATAATAGGGGAGGGGGATTAAAACAACGTATAAATCCCTAATAAATAATCGGGTATGGAAGTATAAAGGCCAGCAACCTTTACTGCACTTGCATGTGTGCACTACTGAGAGCCTGATGTCACTTTAAAAGCAGCCCTGTGTTTCCGCACTGCTTTTAAATGTAAATTGTGCTCAAACTTGACTTTGGTGGTAGGGACACTTAAATATTGATAAACTATAATATTGTGACATTTCAGGTACTACTGAGGTATCCCCTAGGTGTCCAAGGGCTGGGGGGTCATGACACTATAAAGAAGGCTCTCATAAAACATGTTTGACATTCCCTGAAGAAAGAGAAATTGCATATTTCACTCTCCCCATTGTAGTAGAGTGCCGCCCAAAATTGACTTTAGTGCTAGGAGGACTGTAAAGGGAAGATCTACTCAATGTTTGCATATTCTGTACCCCTAAAGTCTCCCCTGTAATTAATAATTTGAGATTGGGAATATTGGGTAATTGGGCATATAGGTTTGCATGAAATCTAGTCAGTAAATATTTTAAGATTCTGCCTAAGAGTTCCTTAGAGTTAGTACTTACTTCTCGTATGTTTTGTAGGAAATACCCTACTTCTATTTCAGTTGCGTTAAGAGGTGGTTGTGCTCCCTAACATGTATTACTATCTCTTCTTTAGTTGTGGTCCATCCATAACATGCAGTTGCATTATAATTAGTGAATTTCCAGTTAAAATTTTCAGCCCTTGTGCTTTCTGTGGAATATGTGTATTCCATATGAGAAAATAACTGCTTCCCATTCTGTGAGGTAATATAACGATCTCTTTGTTCCAGTTTCTTGATATTGTCCATTCCATTGTATACATCTGTGTGAAGGACGGAGAGCAAGATATGAAGGAGCCGTCTAAAATCCACGTTTTATACTGCATGAGCTTTAGTAAATTGTTTTGTGTTGAATAAATTATTATTCTCCTGTCACTGTTTTTATTGTTATACAGGAGAAAGGGTTCTTCGTGTGTATAACAGTAGGGTATTCTGGTATTTCAATGTCTTCATATGTTATAGGAGCATGAGCTGTTTGACTTGTGGTTTCCTAGTGCAAGCAATTAATCTTTTAAATTTGGGAATAGTGGATAATTGGGTTTTTAGGTGAGTAGGAACTCTTAGATTCTGCTTGAGGGCTCCTCAGAGTTAGTGCTTGTTCTACTTCTCTATCAGTTACTTGGTTCCACCCATAGCATACAATTCTGTTATTGAGTGCATTTCCAGATAACATTTTCAGTACTTTGGAATATGTGTATCCAGTGCTTTATTTGTAAAATATGAAGTGCAGGTGCTCAAATCTTTTTCGGAGTTCACACCTACTTTTTTCTGGCTCCACCCACTGCCTCCACTGGCTCCACCCACGTCCTCCATTAGCTCCACCCACATCCACAAATGGCACTGCAAAAAGTCAGATGAATTTCAGCAAGGGAGCCTTCCTCATATTAAGGTTTTGATAGGAGGTTCCCCTGCCCTGTGAACATTTTGAAAAAGATTTAATCTAAAGTGCATTTAAAGCATAATTTTGGAATAAATTAGCTAAAATCACTAATGCATTGAAATAGGACAATTCCAGGGTCTGACACTTGTATGTTTCTCTCGTCCTCATTGCTTGATTTTTCTCACCATAAAGTGTCATTCCTAGTTGTTGAAATGCCACTCATAATTACACTAAATTGACTGAAAGTATGAAAATGGCACTCATAGGAATCTGAAACCTTGGCTGCTATGTGGTGGGTGTCATTGTTACTGGGCAAAGGGTGCGCGCTGCAACGAGAGCAGAAGGACTTCACTACCTGGAAAATGAAACATAGGTCTATAAGAGAGAAGGCAGCCCTTTAATAAGTGGTATTGGCATACACAGAAGGTTAATAAAGCTGTTAGAGCAGTCATTACTGGTCGTCAGCATTCAATTGTCCTAAAAGGAGCTCCCGGCATTCCAGTACGTGGAATTTCATTGTATTAAGAGCAAGCTGGGTCAGGATTGGAAGAAAAACATTGTATCACTTATAGAGAAAATCTTAAATGCCACAGTGTAAAAACAGGCTCTATGGAAATTTGAGGCAGCAGAACCGCTGGGCTTGTGGGAATTAGCTATAGGCTTTACTAGCTTTACCTTATTCCCTCTTTCAACTTTCAGCTTCAAAGTATCCAAGCCATACACAAACCAACGCACACAGAATGAACGCACACAGCCACATGTACACACCGCTGTGTGTGTGGGAGGGAATCCTACCTATATTAGTTCACGTTCTCCACCTCTTTGCATCCCAGCACCAGCGCACCCATGGGCCCTCTTCCTCATAGAGACTGAGTCAATCATTTTGGCTTTGGGAGCATTTAACACAGGTATAGCTTTGACAACAATGGCACAAGCTTCCCTAATGCAAAGAACAGTTACACAACAAGACTCAGAGAAAACAGGGACAGTAGTGTAAGATTCCTAAGTGTGAATCACAAGCTGTGGCCTGCCCCTGCTGCCATGTGCTACCATCACCTTATGTGCATTACTTGCGCTTGCAAACTTTTAAAAGTTATAAATCAATAATGAACATTTCGTACAAGTTTGCACATAAATACCGCTGCTTGCTGCACAGCACTAAACAACACTGTAGTCTTCTCTTGACAGACTGCAAACACACACATGCATGGCTTAAGCCACCAGGGTATAAATGTCATCAACTCATCAGCTGGGCTGGACGGCATTTGCATTCGAAGAGAGAAAGGCGTTCTCCCGGAGTCATGGCGAGGGTCACTAATTACGCCAATTTATAAATAAGTGAAGTGGGCACTCCCAGAAAATTATAGGCTCATTACCCAACAAGACACAGATGCTAAATTGTTTGCTAGGATCCTGCTTACTGAATTGAATGAATGGGCAATAGAAAGTAAGATTCTGCCACTGAACCAAACTGGCTTCGTCAAAGGTTTAGGGACATCTATAAACATCCTGGCATTATCTCTTGTAATGGACAAGTCAATTAGACTCAAGCAGCCCTTGTATCTATGTTTTGTAGATTTTAAATAAGCCTTTGATTGTGTCCAAAGAAATTTACTGTGTAAAAAGCTCAGAGAAATGAATATTCCAAGGGCCTTGCTGAAAATGATCCAGCTCTTGTATAGCCAAACTTGGGTTAGGGTAAGGATGGGGGATGGCCAAACACTATCGAAGGAAATCCCAGCCCTCAAAGGTCTAAAACAAGGTTGCGTACTGGCCCCACTTCTTTTCAATTTGTTCTTGGCAGATTTAACGGGGACCCTAGATGAATTAAATGCACACTACCCGAAATTAGCTGATAGGCATATTTCTAACTTGCTGTATGCCGATGATGCCATCCTTTTAAGCCATACAAAGATTGGGCTGCAGCGACTAATCTCTGGAACATGTACTTACGCAAAGGAAAATGGGATGGTGAATAATGAAACTAAACCGAAGATCATGGTAGTCTCCAAGAACAAAAAATTAAGACAAAAATGTAGTTGGTATATAGAAAACATGCAACTAGAGCAAGTCGATGTATACAAGTATTTGGGAGTACTGTTTGATGAGAAGGGTAATTATCAGCTGCAAAAAAGAGATATTCAAAGGAAGACCAACTCCCTAACTGCTGCATTTAGAATCCTGCAGAAAACACTGGGCAACCTTACATATGGGCAGCTTTTAAAGAATATAGGGGCAAGATTGCCACCAACAATTACATATGGCAGAAAACCATTAATGGGAAAGGATATGAAAATAATAAATAATGCTGTATCTAAAACATATAAATTGCTATTTCACCTCCCAATTAATGCCTCGCCAGCCCAAATTAGACTGGAGTTTGGCTTAACCAACCAATAATATGCGAGGAAGGGACATTTTATTAAAACCTGGAATCGGATTAAAAATGATCATGATAACCAAATATTGCAGTTATTATGGAAAGAGATAAGTAATAACACAAAGGCAACGGCATGGGACTATCTTAACACCTTGGCTGCTAGGGGGTTTTCCCGTCCTGTGCTGACAAACTTTGAATACTATAGTTTCATGACAAGGTCAACTCGTCATAAGCACAGCGCAGGTAAAACCCATGATGAGTTGACCTTGTCATGAGCACTGAAGGGGTTAAAGAAGCTATAGAAGAGTTTGCGGTCAGCTCAATTTGGAATAAAACTATAACTAACGCCTCGTTCAAAAAAATAATCAATAGAACTACAAACCATCTATCACTTGTAAATGACAAAGATAGTCTGACAAAAAGAAAACATGCTTGGACAATAATAAATGGATATAAAAAAAGAAGGTACAAGAATATTTGGAAACACCATGGTCAGAAAAAAAAAATCCTTCTCAAAGCAAGATTTGGAATACTCCAGGGAATTTGCCACCTCCCTCCTTGGAAAATCTCTGAAAGGTGTACATTATGTAGACTATGTAAAAGTAGAGAGAAGAACATTGTCCACCTGCTGTGTTTTTGTCCGGGACTCCAAAATGAAAGGAAAGCTTTACTTAAAGTCCCTTTTAATGTACGTGGAATACGGACATGTAGGCAAGCCCTGAAATGTTGTCTCCAGTCGAAATAATATAGGCATGAATGCTACCTTTGTAAAGTTCATATTAATAGCAACAACAAAATTAGTAGACTAAGTTTTATCTGAAGTATTTTAATGATCTTTAATGAATTTTATGAAGAAAAGTGCTTTTATTAGTTTTAGATACTAAAAGTATTTTTGTAATTGTATATTGTAAGATTTTAAATAATCAAACAATAAAGATATTTCATTTCATTCCAAGAGAGAATGAGGATCACAACATTGTATATGTAATTGGGGTGATTTGTCACCCACAGATTCTTCAAGGAAAAGTGGGCAATTAACTGGCCCTCACATCTCAAGGCCCTCCCCGGTATTCTTTCTCTCTCTTGCTTGCTTCTATTTTTATTTCTAAATCTTTCACCTCCACCCCCTGTCTGCCTTTAAGTCTGATTGTCTTTCTCTGCCTATCCCGCCCTCACACCCTTCTTTTCTCTCCTTGCCCATCTCTTGCTCCATCATCTCTCTCTCAGTATCTGACCTCACCCTTGTTACCTCTGTCTTTCTCTGCTTCCTACCCTTAGTCCCTACCCTCTTCTAACTTAAGTTATTCTTTACCTCACCTCCGACCTCCCTCTTGCTACCATGCTTCTGTGGCTGGTGCTCGTTCTTCACTTTATCTCATTTCTACCAGGCTGGTAGTAATAATAAAGTGAAGAAAGTAGAGGCATATATAAACGTAATTAAGCCCTAGGTTTTTGTGCAGTAGACGATTCAGCTATGTCTGCCTCCTCCAAAAATAAAGAAACAAAGAAAGCAAGTGGCACGAAGAGTTCACCATCTGCGGGGCCTCCTGTTTAATCAAATGCTGTTATGCTCAGGTGGCACGCGCCATTCATTAGCCCCCCTAGCATTCCCCCCCCTCACCCGCCACTAGGGCTAGGGCTGGAAGCCACTACGTTGCGCAATATAACTAATTAAATTAATGCAGGACATTGCAGGCTGACTGACGGACCTCCTCCGGTCAGTTGTTTTTGCACATTGTCTTCTTTAATACATATTAAGGCACGATTACAATACTTTAAAAGCACAAATGGCACGATTAAAGAGCTTTACTTACGTCTAGGCTATGGGCTCATTTATTATGTGTGCCGCCGGGGGTGTGCGCAACTACTTACTGGTAGAAAAGACGGCAATCAACCAGTTTATTTAACATCTTTTCATGGCACATTTGATTTACAGGCCACTGTAAGTTAAGAGGAACTGTTTGGGAAGGAATGGAGCCAGAGGAGGATACTTCAAGCCTAGGCCAGGGCCTTTAACTTCTTAACTCCACAGAATCCCGGCTGCAACACTACCAGTCATGGTTAATTGCTCATTGTGAATAATTTTGCAAAAATTACGTATTGAGCAAAGGTAAATTATGTCAGTGTGCAGCTGCCATTTTATGGTATATACTTGCATTTACTTTTCGGCGCTAAATATTTTTGCAAGAAAAAGTTGGTCGGCACCGCAGCAAGTGTATCTGCAGTTCTGCACTGACGCAAGAGGGGCTTGGGGGGGGGCCCCCTCGGGCTGTTTGGGAGGGGCGGGTGGCTCCTTTTAGAGCAGCCTGGTGTTTTTGGCTGTTTTTGGGCTATTTTTAGTTAGGTTCGGAGCCCAAGCTATAAATGGGTTGGGCTCCTCTTTCCGGCCACCATTTTAGGCTTAGGTGACCTGGTGTCCGGGAGCTTTTTCAGGTAGCTTTTGTCAGGTAGCTTTGTCAGGCAGTTTTTTGTATTTTGTGGTAGGATTCATTGTAATTTGTTAGTGTTGCTATGGCCGAGGAAGATTATCGTGTTTTGGAAGCGATTCGTCTTCTTAGTGAAGCGGGCCGTTTAGATTTGGTAATAGGTGAGAGGGAGCAGGTTGGGTCTTTGCGCCTCCAACGTTTGGCATCGGCAGGAGTGTCGGCTGTGGTGGCGGCGTGCGTCTCCCCGAAGCGCCGTCGACAGGAAGCGGTAAGTGAACGGGGCCGCTCTCGCACTAGGAAACCGGTCTTGGGTGGGAAGACACGGCGGGGGAGTGGTACGGGGCTTTCTGAACCTATATGTACCCGAGTGCTTGCTACGGGCGGGTCAGGGGGTGCGGGTGCTGTGGAAGCTGCGCCGGTTGAGGTACCTGTTACAGCTTTGCGTGAGAGAGCCGTTTCTGCTCCTTTACAGCGGGGTCGTCGTACCTCTCGGCAGCGTGGGGGGAAGCGGCGTTCGGCCTCGGCCTCCGCGGTGACGGTTAGTGACGTCATGGGCGGGGGAGGGGCGGAGGCCTTGTTGGTGCAGGAGGCACCTGTTTTCCTGCCGGGTCAGGACGGCCATTTTGTGGAGGATGCTTTTCAAGCAAAAAGGGTTGGGGAAATTGGTTCGGCCGGGGGTCCTGTTAGCCTATTATTGTTTTCTCCTCAAGTCTCTGTTAGGGGTGAGATTATTTCTGTGTGCAGCGGTTCTGTGGGAGAGGGCGAGTGGGCGCAGATGGGGGGTCATGAAGGTTCTTCTCTTTTACATTCAGGTCGAGAGGTGGAGTCTTCGGATGTTTCACAGTTTCCTTCCTTTTCGGGGACAGGGGACAAGGGAGGGGGGTCTTTTGCTGCAGGGGGGCATTTGTGTGGGTCTCCTTCGGAGGCCAGGGTTCGATCTTGGGGGGGTTTGGATATCTTTCCCTCTTGGGCTGAAAGGCTGAGCGATGGCAACAAGTTTCAAAGATGTGAGGGTCAGGGGGATAAGGTTGCAATGTCTGGTGTGTTGAATTTTCCAGGTTTACAGGTTGGTGGTCGGAATAGGGCATCAGGTGCTTTGGAAAGGGTGCATCAAGAAGGTGTGGGTCTGGGTTCTCAGGTACAGGGTCCGGCGTCTGCGATGGTTCAAGCGATGTTGGACTGGAGTAGTGACGAGGAAGTGTATGGGCCTTCCCCTCCTCCCCCGCAATTGAGTAATGTTTCTGCGGGGAGGGATCCGGTTTGTTCGGTTGAGTTTCAAGGGAGTGGTCAGAGTGTGGGTAGGGTAGCGGTAGAAGGGTTTTCAGGTTCTGGTCAGTTTTTCAGTAAGGGACCCGGCACATCAGTCCGGCCTTTTTCTTTGCAGGTTAGAGAGCGGTCTGGATCAGCGGACTTGGTAGGGCAGAATGCAGCCCCTTTACACCAAGGTGAAGAGAGGGTGGAGCCTTGCGTGGCACGTCCCGTACCGTTGAGGGATCCCATCGTGGCCAGCGGAAGCAGGTTCGGTGCGACCTCGGTGGCCCCAACAAGGGAATTCAACGTGGTCAGTGTGGGCAGGTCAAGCGCGACCTCCCTGGCCCCATCGAGGGATTACAGCACAGTTGTAAAGAGCAGGTTCTGCGCGACCTCTCTTGTTCCGCAGGCTTTTCAATTTCAACAAGTGGTTTTGCCGGCGGAAAAAGGTTTGGTGAGTGGTAAAAGTGGTGGTGTGTACCGGCGAGTTCAGTCGGCTTCTCCGCCACGCTCGCAGTTAAGGGTTGGTAAGACCCGTGATCGTTCACATACCTTTGGAAAGGTACAAAAGGATGTGGTGTTGCATGCCCCTCCCCAGTTAAATGAGTCGTTAATTCTTGACTATGATGATGAAAGCCCCGAGGAGGGTGAAGTACGTGACATGGTGTCTGGGGGGGGCATTTTCATGTCTCTCATAGTTCTTTACAGGCACCGGTGGTGCAACCTCGAGCGGCGTTGTCAAGACCACGAGAGCTCGGCCCCTCACTGAGGGCTCCTCGGCGGGTGGAGGACGTGTCACAGGTGACATGGAGAGCAGAGCCAAGTCAGCCTCCTTTGTTATGTCCAGGTGAGAATGCTGATCCTCGGGCGAGGCCTAAAATGGTGTCTGTTGGGATTGGGGAGGATGTAGTATCTGGGGGGACTGATGGTAAGTTATACAAGGGTCGCTATGTGAAGAATCAGGGCGTGGGCACTGCTGAGGTTGATAAAGTAGCAGATGCCAAGGGGGACAGTGGGTCTACTACAGTTGGGGTGGAGACAGCGTCAGAGGCTTTACATAGTAAAGAGCTAAAAATCAAGAAATTGCCCTATATGGGCGTCACTAAGCCTTTGGGGGCCCATTTGATGCTGAGCACTAAGGAGAGGATTTGGAAAGGGGAGTATGTTGAGCTTTTAAAGCTATTACATAGGGAGGTTCGTGCTAAAGAAGGTTCCAAAGAGGAGGAATATGAACTAGCCAAGCGCCCCAAGGTCCCGTTGAACATTGAAAATTGGACAGCAGCCTTTTTGATTTATGCCAGCGTTTATTGTGAGAAGTTCCCTGAGCGCTGTGTCTCATTGTTTAAGTATATGGATGTGGTCAGGAAAGCACAGCTAACGAAGAATGATTTTGCGTGGGCGCAATATGATGAGGAGTTTAGGGCGTGCATGGCTTGGGACCCTGAAGCAAAATGGGGGGAATTGGACACGGACCTTTGGCAACAGACTATGGGTGCTCCGGCTAGTGGTAAAACAATCTTTACAGCTAGTGGTTTTCCTTTGGTTTATCCCCCCTTTCAAGCGTGGCCCACCCCTGGAGGGGTGGGGGCTACTGCATCAGCGCAGTCTAGTTTCGGGACCTGCTGGGATTTCAATAAAGGGGCCTGCAATAGAGAGTTTTGTAAGTTCCGACATGAATGTTCCCAATGCGGGAGAAAAAATCACCCTTTGTCAAGATGCTGGGGGCCTAGGCCTACGGGTGGGCAACAGGGGTCACAGCAGAGTTCGGGACTTCACACCACAACACAGCCATCTCAAGCTCCCAGGGGAGGAAAATCTTCGTCAGGTGTTGGGCCCAAGGGCTCATACACCGGTTAATGTACTTCATTTGGCTGACGCTTTGCATGGTTATGGGTCTGCTGAGTTGAGAGAGTTCTTGTTGTACCGTTTTCAGGAAGGTTTTCATCTGGGTTATAATGGGCCCCGTTTACGGCGTTGGTCTATGTTGGAACCTAAAGATGTCAGGTCACCTAGGGTAGCCTGGCCTAGGGTAAGGCAATATCAACAAAGGCACATGTGTAAAGGTTGCAAACCACCCAGCAGTAACTCAATAAAATTCCACTCAAAAATGACGCTACACCGTAAATTATGGAAAAATATGGATTACTTTATAAAAATAGATTGGTTATTTTCTTTTCTGTATTTCACACCATCATTTCTCCTTTCTGTATTGGTTACTTTTAAAACTGATAATCACATTTCATAGTCAAATTACATTTGCTTTGTCAATTTCACAAGGGTTCACATTAAGCCTTCTATTTTCTACAGCTCTATAACAGTACAACTCAACGTGGTGGTAAGCAGGGCAAATGGACGTTTGAATTAACCTCTGTAGTTTCCCCCAATTACCACCTTCCTTCTCTCACACTCCCTAATGATGCAGTACAGTCAATGGACATGAGACAGGAGTGAGGAGTATCAATAACGGCAATTATTACAGTGAAACATTGGCCTGGTCATATAAAATAGGTACTCTAGGCTGATGTCTCAGGAAGTTCCCCCTCCCCGCAAAACTATTATCATTGAACTTCTTAGCCTCCCCTAACACCAGATTCTCTCCTGACCCAGTTCCAGAACCGGTGTCCCTTATAACATTACAGACCTTTGAGTCTTTGAGGCAACTCTTCAAGGCTTTCTTTGAGTTATTTACCAGCGCATTCGATTCTGCCCAACAAGAAAGTGCTCCCTGCTCTCCAGCTTCTCACACACACAAGCTCCTTACTTTCAACAAGGGCCCTCCGTCACACGTTGTCTTTGGTCACTGGAGGGAAGGGAGGTAGGCCACAAGGGGAGCTCCACAGAAGCGGCTTGCTTTTCAAGCTGACCCACCAGACCAGCCGCTCTTCCTCCAGTTAACGCTGGACTTGTGGCTTCTTAGGCGGGGGAGAGACGTTGTGCACTTCTCGCTGGGAATCTCGGTGAGAGACACTTCCGCCTCACTTCTGATCCCGCCGAGGGTCTTCCTCAGCCCTTCACTGGGCCTGCGTGTCTCCTAGACGCCTCCGCGCCTCCAGAGCCACCCGCCCACCGAAGCCGCCCGCTTCCGAGACAGCGCTCCGCCTACAAGGCACCGCCCCACCTCATACCGGGCCTGCGCGACTCTCGGGCCGCTACCTTCCTGAAACAGGCGTGGCTCCTCCCAAAGCGAGACACCGCTCCGCGCCTCTGAGCATGCGCGGGGAGCAGCGTCTCCCGAATCAAGCACCAGTCCGTCAGCCCACCGCAGCCCCGTATCAAGGACTCCAACTCCAACACAGGGCGTCTCCACTCCGCTCCTGGTAAGATCGGTAGACAGTCCAGAGGGAAGGGGTTTTACCCAGCCAGCAGCAAGGTGATTAGCTTAGGATCTCAAGGAGGAGCCAGCGAAATTCACGGAGCTGACGCCCTCAGTTATCAAGGTCCCACCAGAGGGTTTGGTCAGTAGCTAAGGGGGAACGTCTTCCAGAAGAGGCTGTCAAGCTTCCTGCCAACTAACTTCTCTCTGTGCGTCCACCTCCACTCGCCACTGCCTTACTCCTCACCCACTCTAGACTACACAAAATGGCTCCCTGACCCCTGCCCTTTTATAGCCAAACCACACAGGGTCCAGAAAGTTCTGGAAGGCCTAATGTTAACCTTTGGGGCAGTCTAGGATGTGGCAGTTGGGGACAGTTGGTGGCCACCATTTTGTGAAACTCAGTGAATCCCTGACAGGAAAGGCACCTAAATTGAGGTGAATGATTATGAGGGTAAAAGAGCACCTATCCCCCCACCCCCAGGCCAACACCATAAAAATCTAGTGGACACAAAAATAAATAAAGGCATGAGGGGCAGAAAGGGGACAAAATAAATAATAATTTGGAGGGACTACGCAAAAGGCCAGACAGGTCTAACACACGTCCCCCCCAGCTGAAAGTGGGGAGAGCTACCCAATCCCTTGGGAGTCCTCATCACTAAGGCGGAAATACCTAGAGAGACCGTCTGCATTGGTGTGGTCTACTCCAGGCCGATGTTCCACCTGGAAATCCATTCCCTGTAGGGAGATGGACCACCTCAACAGCGGAGGGGTCGGTGGTCAGTCTGAACCAGAAAGTGAGAGCCAAACAGGTATGGCCGCAGCTTCTTCAGAGCCCACACCACCGCGAAAGCCTCCCTCTCATTTGCACTCCACTTCTGTTCCCGGGGAAGCAGTCTCCTGGATAAGAAGACTACAGGCTGATCCAGGCCCTCTTCATTCAGTTGCGATAACACTGCCCCAATGCCATGTTCTGATGCATCTGTCTGGACAATGAACTCCTTGGAGAAGTCTGGGGCCCTCAGGACTGGTGACGCAAACATTGCCTGCTTCAGTTTTTCAAAAGCTTGCTGACAAGCTTTCGTCCAAACTACCCGTCGAGGTTGTTTCTTGGAGGTGAGCTCTGTGAGGGGCGCTACAATAGTGCCATACCCCTTCACAAAGCGACGGTAGTAGCCTGTGAGGCCCAGGAAAGCTCGGACCTCAGTCTGTGTCTTGGGGGGTTCCCAGGCCATGATTGCCTCAATCTTTGCCTGCAGGGGCTGAACTGTCCCCCCTACCCACCAAGTGTCCAAGGTACACAACCGACCCCTGCCCAATCTGGCATTTGCTGGCCTTAATTGTCAATCCAGCTTGTTTCAGGGCCTGGAGAACTGCTTGCAAATGTTGCAAATGGTCCTCCCAACTGCTACTGAAGACAGCAATGTCATCCAGGTAAGCAGCGGAGAAACCCTCCATTCCAGAGAGGACCTGATTCACCAGCCGCTGAAATGTGGCAGGGGCATTTTTGAGCCCAAAGGGCATCACGCAAAATTGGAAGTGTCCCTCAGGCGTGGAGAAGGCTGACCTTTCCTTTGCTCCATCTGTCAAGGAGATCTGCCAGTACCCTGAAGCGAGGTCAAAGGTACTTAGGTATTGGGCAGCTCCTAGCCGGTCAATTAATTCATCCGCCCTAGGGATCGGATGAGCATCAGTCTTTGTAACTGAGTTCAGTCCCCGATAATCCACACAGAACCTCAGTTCTGGCGTGGTGCCCGGTGGAGCGGCTTTTGGCACCACCGGACTGGACCAAGGGCTGTTGGAAGGTTCTATAACTCCTAGCTCTAGCATCTTGGCAACCTCTCCATGAATACTAGCCTTCACCTTGTCGGACAGCCGGTAGGTCTTCGACTTCACTGGTGGGCTGTCCCCTGTGTCCACATCATGGGTACACAGGTGAGTCCTTCCCGGGACAAGGGAGAACAACGTAGAGTACTGCTCCAGTATCTGGCGGCATTCCTCCCGCTGTTCAGGAGTTAGAGTGGGAGAGAGAATAACTCCCTCCACTGACCCATCCTTCTCTTGAGACGAGAACAAGTCTGGGAGAGGTTCGCTTTCCGCTTCCTCTTCCCCATCAGCCACCCTCATTAAAATGACCTCAGGCCTCTCATGGTGGGGTTAGAGTCGGTTGGCATGAAACACCCGTACGGGCTGTCGTGGGGTCTTAAGGTCCACCAGGTATGTGGCCCTACCCTTCTTCTCCAACACCTCAAAGGGGCCTGTCCAGCGATCCTGGAGGGCACTAAGCTCTCCAGGCTCCATCACCCACACTTTCTGGCCAGGCTCCAATTCCACCTGGTGAGCATTGTGGTCATACCACTCTTTCATAACTGCCTGGCTGGCCTCCAAGTTGTCAGAAGCTTGCTTCCACAACTTCACCATTTGGCTCCTAAAGGCCAGCATGTAGCTCACCACATCCTGGGGGGGTTTCCTGGGAGACTTTTCCCAACCGTCCTTCACCAGGCTGAGAGGACCGCGTACAGGATCCCCATACAGAAGTTCAAAGGGGCTGAAGCCCACTCCCTTCTGTGGCACTTCCCTGTAGGAGAATAGCAAACAGGGTAGGAGGACGTCCCATTTCCTCCGCAGGCTTTCAGGCAGACTTCTGATCATGCCCTTCAAGGTTTTGTTGAACCTCTCAACCAGTCCATTCGACTGGGGGTGATAGGGGGTGGTGAACCGGTAGTTCACTCCACACTCCTTCCACATTGCCCGCATGTAAGCTGACATAAAGTTGGTCTCCCTGTCGGACACAACTTCTTTGGGGAAACCCACTCGGGTAAAGATCCCCATTAGGGCCCTAGCCACCACAGGTGCAGTGACAGTCCTCAGAGGGATTGCCTCTGGGTACCGTGTGGCATGATCCACCAGAACTAGGATAAACCTGTGACCAGCTGTTGTCGGTGGATCCAATGGCCCTACAATGTCGATGCCCACCCTTTCAAAGGGGGTGCTAACGACGGGAAGTGGTTCCAGAGGAGCTTTCAGCTTCACCCCTGTTTTCCCACTGGCCTGGCAGGATACACATGTCCCACAGTAGGTGTTGGACGCCACTTTCATCTGAGGCCAGTAAAAGTGGAGGACAAGCCGAGCAAAGGTCTTGTCCTGACCTAAGTGTCCTGCCAAGGGTATAGCATGAGCCAATTCCAGCAGAAAGGCTCGGTATTGTTGCGGGACTACCAAGGCCCTTGATGAACCAGGTAAGGGTACCTTGGATTCACTGTAGAGGAGTCCATCCTCCCAGTAAATATGGTAGTGTCCCGTAACATCACCTGCTGCCTGGGCTTCAGCCTGTCGCCTCAGTCCCTCAAGGGTAGGGCACTCCCTCTGTCCCTTACAGAATTCCTCTCTGGTAGGCCCTCCCTCCACATGCCGCTCAGCAGGGATGGGTAGGTCCTCCAGCGAGACTACTTCCCCCTCCACGGACTCCTGGTCCACCACCGCAGGTGGCCGATCTGTCACATGGGGTGTGGAAGCCGAAGCAGGCTCTTCCTGTCTTCGGGTCTGTCCCTTTTTGGCAGCAGGTTGGGCCATTGTTCCAGGCTCCAACCCAGGCAAACTCCCTCCCCGGGCAGTCGCAGACCTTGTGCTCACACAGGCCCAGTCAGGTGTACCCAGCATTGCAGTGTGTGTCCGGTATTCCACCTCTCTCCAAGCGTTGTGCTCCATATCATTCCCCAGCAGACAATCAACTGGCACGGCAGGGCTTACGGCAACTCTAAGTGAACCTGCAACCCCTTCCCACTTAAAGGAAACCTCAGCCACGGGATAGTGGCCCATTCTGCCGTCAGCCATCGCAGCGGGGTGGAGTACATTGGGAATCACCTGCTCTGGAGACACCAGTTGACTTCTCACCATAGTCATACTGGCTCCTGTATCTCTCAGAGCCTCCCCTCTCTGGCCATTGATGGTGATCCATTGCCCATACTTAACAGTATTTGGGGGCACCTGGATCTTAGGAACCATCTCCCGTTCCCCCAGGGACACTAAGGTGACACCCGCCCACTCACCCCCCTTATTTAAGGGCAACTCCTCCCCGAGTGCTACACTAGCTACTCCCGGTGGTTTTCCTCCGGTGGGAGGGGGTGGTCTCTTTGGGCATCTGACATCTCCCTTATAATGTCCAACACCACCACACTCAAAGCAATGGAGAACCCTTGGCTGCTGGCTTTGGCCAGGATTAGGGTTTCTGGGCGGGTTTGCCTTAGGGGTGAAACCTGTTCCCTTTCCCTGGAAATTTTTTTGAGGACCTCTAGAGAACTCCCTCTTTTTATCTCCCCCCTCCTTCTTCTGGGGGGCGCCCTGTCGGGCCTTTTGGGAATCCCCTCCAGTCCCCTTTGAGGACACCCGGGTACTTGCCCAGATGTCCGCCTCCTCTGCAAGCTTCCGGGGATTAGTCAGCTTGTTGTCCACCAGGTGTTGGCGCAGCTTGGGAAAGCATTTTTCGAGAGGTGCTCTTTCAAAAATAGATCATACAACCCCTCATAATCCTTCACCTCACTGCCCTTTACCCAGCCCTCCAATGCCTTTCTTGCATAATCAAGGAAGTCCACCCAGTTCTGGGTGCTTAACTTGTGGCTCCCCCTGAACTTCTGGCGATACCTTTCTGGGGTAAGCCCAAACTTCCTTACCAATGCTAGCTTCATGGTGGGGTAGTTGGTTTGCTCCTCTGGTTCCAGGGCCAGCAAGGTGTCCCGACCAGTAGGAGGCATGTACTTATACAAACCACCCCCCCAGTGCTTCTCCTGCACCCCATGGGCTCTTAAGGAGACCTCATAGGCAGCCAACAATTTGGCTATGTCATCTCCCTGACTAAAGCTAGCAATTAGGTCTTTTAGCAAATAGGGTCTGGACTCCCTGGCTGTTTCTTTGGATTCGCTGCCACCATTCATTACAGGAGAGGACCCCCGTTGCAGGGCCTGGAGTTCCAACTCTTTCAACCTGAACTCATGAGCCATCCTCCTCTCTTCCTTCTCCTGCTCCAGCTTAGCCAACTCCCATCTTAATTGCCTCTTTTCCCTCCTGCCAGTGAGCTCTGCTTCGGTCAAGCTTCCCCCGGAGACACTACTGCCCCTCCTGGAGTAGACACTGGTCCTGGGAGTAGGTTTTCCCCCTCTGAGTGGAATAATCCTTCTATCTCCACAACCGTGTCCCGGTCTGTCCCTTCATCCTCCTCCTTCCCTTCTTTGTGTGCTTCCACCCAAGCCCTTAGACTGGTCTGGAGTTCCCCCTTCCTGGCACCATGCTTAAAAAATACCTCCATTTGTTGGCAGAAATCTTTCAGCTGAGCCACAGAATAGGTGTCCAGTTTTTCTAGTGCAAACTCCATTTTACAACAGGCAATTCAAAGCTACACACACAAGAAGAATAGAGTTGCAAGGGCAACCTGAAGCTACCTCCACCCCACCACCAGGAACAAATTTGGAAAAACAAAAGTAAAAATTAGGAGGGCCGCTAGGAGAAAACTCCAGGTGTAGGCTAGTGGATTTTACTAAATTACTACAGAGTAGTTGCAACCACAGTCAGGATCCCACCGCTCGGCAGGTGAACATAAGGCTGTGGTCCAGGAGAAATTAAATAGAGAAGTGTGTGAGGGCAGAATGGCAGGTCCTTTTGATGACTGGCCTTTGGAGAATTTAATAATTTCCCCCATTGGTGTAGTCCCCAAAAAAGAACCAGGGCAGTTCCGACTCATCCACCATTTGTCGTGGCCAGAAGGTGGGTCGGTAAATGATGTTATTGACGATGAAGCTGCTTCTGTTTCCTATTCTTCTGTTGATGTGGCCATGTCATTGGTGGTAACAGCGGGCCCTTCCGCTTTGATGGCAAAATGCGATATCAAATCTGCTTTTAGGCTGCTTCCAGTCCATCCTGAAGATTGGAATCTTCTGGGCATCCATTTCCTTGGGAGGTGGTACGTGGACAAAGCATTGCCAATGGGCTGCTCCTTGTCATGTGCATTGTTTGAAACCTTTAGTACGTTTTTACAATGGTTTTTCACACAAAAAACTGGTCATACGTTGGTCACACACTATTTGGACGATTTCTTTTTTGTGGGTGCTGCAAATTCTTCGGACTGCCAGAAGGCTTTGGTTACGTTCCAAAAACTAATGGATCATTTGGGTGTGCCTTTGGCTCCTGAGAAGACCATGGGTCCTTGCGCGACCATGTCTTTTCTGGGAATATAGATTGACTCACAGTCCATGCAAGCTCGTTTGCCACTTGATAAGAAAATGAAAATGTTGGAATTGGTGAAAATGATGTTGTCTAAACAAAAGGTTTTGGTGCGGGAGGTTCAGGTTTTGCTGGGTCACCTTAATTTTGCATGCAGGGTGGTCAGGGTGGGCAGAACCTTCTGTAGGCGGTTGGGCAGGGCTCTGTCTGGTCGTTACTTGCCACATCACCGGGTTCGCTTGTCAGCCGGGGTCAAGGAGGATTTGCGGATGTGGGTCACCTTTTTGCATTCTTTTAATGGTGTTCCTTTGTGCAGATAGCTTGATTTGACTTGGGATGTTCAGATTTTTTCTGATGCAGCTGGCAGCGATGGTTTTGGTGTGTACTGGCAAGGAAAGTGGTGTGCGCAACAGTGGCCTGAGAGTTGGAAGAAGGGTGGCAGGAGCATTGCCTTTTTGGAATTGTTTCCAGTTGTGGTGGCAGTTACTTTGTGGGGCCAGGATTTGGCTCACAAGAAGGTTCTTTTCAGGATTGATAATTTGGCTGTGGTGCAGGTAATCAATAGACAATCTGCTAGGGACGTGCAAGTCCTGAAATTGCTTAGGGTCTTTGTGTTGGGTTGCCTCAAGTTTGATATTTGCTTTAGAGCCCTGCACATTCCTGGTGTGGACAATGCATCCTGCTCAGACACGCCATCGACCTCTGGAACCTACTAGACACCATCTCTCCGGACGTCGCCTTCCTAACAGAAACATGGATGAACACCTCCTCAGCCCCAGACAACACCATCGCCATCCCAGAAGGCTACAAGATCATCCGAAAAGACCGCACCCACCATACAGGTGGAGGCATCGCTATCGTCCACAAGAACTCCATCCGCATCTCAACCAGCTCAGACGTCAACCTCGCTAGTGCCGAGCACCTTCACTTCCAGATCCACATCGACCCCAAGACTACTCTCAGAGGCACCCTCCTCTACAGACCACCAGGACCCCGTGCACAATTCAGCGAAGACATCACAGACTTTATCACCCCACACGCCCTCCCCTCCGCGGACTACATTCTATTGGGAGACCTCAATTTTCACCTGGAAAAGAGCAACGACCGCAACACCACCACCCTCCTGGACAATCTCGCCAACCTCGGACTTAAACAACTTGTTAACACCCCTACTCACTACGCAGGTCACACACTCGACCCTATCTTCACCTCCAGCAAACATATCTCCTTCAGCCACATCACAGCTCTCCATTGGACGGACCACAGCTGCGTTCACTTTACCTACAAAAAGACCACAACCCACAACCATCCTCAACCTACTCTGCGAAGAAACTGGAACAAAATCACCATCGACCAGATTACCTCATTGCTCCTTCAAAACCCATTAACCTCAATCAATGGCTAACCAACAGCGCCGACATCCTAGCACCTTTGAAAAAGCGTCAAATCAAACTAGGCAACAAAAACGCATCCTGGTTCAACGATGATCTCAAGAAATCCAAGAAACACTGTCGCTCCCTTGAGAAGGCCTGGAAAAAAGACCCAAACACCAGCACCAGGGACGCCTTTAAAAACGCCACCTGCATACACCACCAACTGATCCGGACCGCCAAGAGAGCCGCATTCAAAGACCGACTAGACAACAACGCCCACAACAGCAAGGAATTATTCAACATCGTCAAAGAGTTTACCAACCCCACTGCCAACTCCAATGACATCACCCCCTCTCAAACCCTTTGCGACTCCCTAGCTTCGTTCTTCCATGACAAAATCGCTGATATCCACAACAGCTTCGACAGTCAACCCGAAGACCATCCCACACAACCCTCTGCTGCACCTTCACCCCCCTTGAAAATCCTTAATGACTGGAACCCAATCTCCACGGAAGACACCATCAGACTGATGAACTCCATCCACTCAGGATCCCCCACAGACCCATGCCCTCACCACATCTTCAACAAAGCAGACTCCATCATAGCACCACACCTCCAAGACGTCATCAACTGCTCCCTCAACTCCGCCACCTTTCCAGAAAGCTGGAAACACGCCGAAATCAGCGCTCTCCTGAAAAAACCCACAGCTGACCCCACCGAACTCAAAAACTACCGCCCCATCTCGCTCCTCCCATTCCCGGCCAAAGTCATCGAGAAATCTGTCAACAACCAACTCGCCACCTTCCTCGAAACCAACAAATCCCTCGACTCTTCACAGTCCGGCTTCCGAGCAAAACACAGCACTGAGACCGCACTCATCGCAGCAACAGACGACATTCGAACTCTACTGGACAATGGAGACACAGTCGCCCTCATCCTCCTCGACCTCTCTGCAGCCTTCGACACAGTCTGTCACAGCACCCTGCTGCAACGCCTCAGAAACATCGGAATCCAAGGAAAAGCACGTAAATGGATCACCTCGTTCCTTGCCGGAAGAACTCAGAGAGTCCGCCTCCCACCATTCAAGTCAGAGGCCACTGAAGTCATTTGTGGCGTGCCACAGGGATCTTCACTCAGTCCCACCCTCTTCAACGTATACATGAGCCCCCTCGCGGCCATCGCACGCCAACACAACCTTAACATCATCTCCTACGCTGATGACACTCAACTAATCCTCTCACTCACCAAAGACCCTAACACTGCCAAAACAAACCTACATGAAGGAATGAAAGAAGTAGCCGAGAGGATGAATCAAAGTTTCATCATCTTGCTCCAACATTCTCCGCATGCTCAAAAAAACATTTCGCTGGATCCCCACCGAAACCAGAAAAACGGTCACCCACGCACTGGTTACAAGCCGACTGGACTACGGAAACACCCTATACGCCGGTACCACCGCAAAACTTCAGAAAAAACTTCAACGCATCCAGAACGCATCAGCCAGACTCATACTAGACATCCCACGTAAAGACCATATTTCTGGTCACCTGAAAGACCTCCACTGGCTCCCCGTCAATAAACGGATAACATTCCGCCTCCTAACCCACGCTCACAAAGCACTTTACGAACTCGGACCCGAATGCCTCAACACACGACTCTCCTTCTACACCCCCTCCCGCCAGCTGCGCTCTTCCAACCAAGCCCTCGCTGCTGTACCTCACATCAACAAAACCACCATGGGAGGAAGATCCTTCTCCTACCTGGATGCCAAAACATGGAACTCACTTCCCATTCACCCTCGCCCCACTCAGAACCACCTAGCATTCAGAAAGCTACTTAAAACGTGGATATTCGACCAGTAATTCCCCACCCCTCTTCAAGCGCCTTGAGACCCTCTGGGTATGTAGCGCGCTATATAAATTAATTGACTTGACTTGACTTGACTAGAACAGCTTATGAGTTAGCTTGGAAAGAGTTTTTGTCTTCTGGAGCCAGTAGGAGAGAAATACATTGGCAGAGGTCTGAGGATGTGGTTCAGTTTATTTTGAGTCTAATGGATAAGGGTTTATCTAGAGTGACTATTGCTGGGAAGTTAGCGGGCGTTTCTTTTATGGGAAAGTTGTTATGGGGTTACTCGCCGTCTGCTGGGGAATTGGGCAGGAGAATGTTGGAAGGTTGGGCCCGGGAGCGGGGAAGTTTTAAGGCGGTGAGGTCTCCTTTGTCGTGGCAGAAGTTGGCAAATATTGTGGCAGTTTTGCCGGGGGTTTGCAGGGATGGTTCAGAAGCTTGTCTGTTTGCTACTTTGATGGTTTGGATGTTTTTCGGGGCTTTTAGGGTGTCAGAATTGTTGGGCAATAAGTTCAGGTGAGGTGTTGTGTGGGGGGATGTTCATTTGTCAGTTAGAGGTGTACATATTTGGCTATCTCATTCAAAGACAGATCCGAGGAGCTCTGGGAAAGGCATTTGGTTGGAAGCTGTTTCCCCTCCGGAGACTTGCCCTTTGAGTTGGGCGCAACGCTGGTGGGAATTTTCGGGTGGGGTTTTGGACCATAATGTTTTTCAACACCTGGATGGCTCTGTGGTTACTAATTATCAATTGCGAATGGTGCTGAGAAAAGCGCTGCGTCAGCTTGGCCTTGATGAGTCATTATATGGCACGCATTCTTTTAGAATAGGAGCTGCTATGGAGGCTTTTAATAGGGGTTGGTCGAAAGAGGACATTATGCGTCTAGGGCGCTGGACTTCAAACTGCTTTCAGCGCTATGTTAGACGGGAGGATGGGGATGCGCATGCGTATGCTTCGTTTTTGCCTATCTGATGCTTCTTTTTCTTTCAGGTTCCGTGGCTGGTCCTCATTCTGAATTCTTGACTATCTGGATTGTGGGGCACTCCTTCGTTAAAAGAGCTCAACTTCAAGCTCGTTTGAGTTATTTTGGCACCTTGCTTGGTTTTAATAAACGTTTATTCAATGTTGTTTGGAAGGGTAGGGGGGGTATGTTGTTGAAAGATCTCATCCCTGCTCTTGATTCTTGGTTAGTGGGAGGGGTTTGTCCAGATGTTATGGTTATACATCTTGGGGAGAATGATTTGTGTGGGGTTAAGGGGGTCGTGCTTATTAGAGCCATGAAGAAAGATCTTTCTCTGCTCCATCAACAATGGGCTGGGTGTCACGTCCTTTGGACAGAACTGATTCCTAGGAGGATTTGGAGGAATGCGGTTAAACCTAAGGCTATTGATAAGTCTTGCAGGAAGATTAATCTTGAGGTATCTCGGTTTTGTAGAGATTTAGGTTTTGGTCGTGTTGTTCATAGCGACATCCGTTTTGATGCTGTGGAATTTTTCAAGAGTGATGGGGTCCATCTGTCACTCATGGGTATGGATTTATATCTTTTGGAGCTGCGGGAGGTGCTGTCCCGTTGTTTGAAGGTTCAGAGTTTTTGTTAGTTAGTGGTTTTTTACTATCTTTCAGCCTTGCATTCTGCTTTCGCTGCTTCCCCTCATGCTTCCTGTTTTCTTTGGGGGGCAGAAAGGTGGGGTCTGTGTTTCTTCCCCCACTGCTTTCTAGGTGGCGGAATATTTTGTTTTGCCAGTTTTGGGCATGATGGAGTTGATATTTTTGAATTGGGATTTTGTCAGGGGAAGTTGTGCAGGTTGAGTTTTGGTTTGGAGGCATAGGCTGGGGGATATGGACTGGCTTGGGTTGTAATTGGGTTTTGAAATATGGTTTTGGGGACTGTTGAAGTTATAATGTTTTAATGGGGTTGTTGTATGTTTTAATATGTGATGGGGTTTGTACGGGTGGGGGTGGGTTTGATGAAGGGTGAGGGGCGGGGGCGGGTTTTTTGGGGGTTGAAAAACAATACAATCATTTGGTAAAAGGTTTAGATTGTTAGGCATTTGCCGAGGTTATGCGTTGTGTAAATGTGCACCTGTTTCAATAAAGCGGCCTTTTTCACACTCTATCTGGTCTCGTGGTCTGCTCGCCCTCCCCCACCCCTCCCTCCCATGGGGGACTTGGGGGGGCGGCCGACCCCTGGGAGGTCCCCCCCCGGGCTGTTTGGGAGGGGCGGGTGGCTCCTTTTAGAGCAGCCTGGTGTTTTGGGCTGTTTTTGGGCTATTTTTAGTTGGGTTCGGAGCCCAAGCTATAAATGGGTTGGGCTCCTCTTTCCGGCCACCATTTTAGGCTTAGGTGACCTGGTGGCCGGGAGCTTTTTCAGGTAGCTTTTGTCCCTCCCTCCCTCCCTTTGTGGTTTTTTATTCTCTCTTTTTGGTATTCTTTTTCTTCCTGGCCAATTTTGTCCTTTTCTCCATTTAGGGGCAGCTGGTTGTAACAGGTGGACATGGGGTTTGTTTTTCTGTTATTATTTGTCGCTTGGAACAGGTGCGGTGCGGATTATTTTGTTTTGCCAGTTTTGGGCATGATGGGAGTTGATATTTTTGAATTGGGATTTTGTCAGGGGAAGTTGTGCAGGTTGAATTTTGGTTTTGAGGCATAGGCTGGGGGATATGGACTGGCTTGGGTTGTAATTGGGTTTTAGAAATATGGTTTTGGGGACTGTTGAAGTTATAATGTTTTAATGGGGTTGTTGTATGTTTTAATATGTGATGGGGTATGTAGGGTGGGGGCGGGTTTGATGAAGGGTGAGGGGCGGGGGCGGGTTTTTTGGGGGTTGAAAAACAATACAATCATTTGGTAAAAGGTTTAGATTGTTAGGCATTTGCCGAGGTTATGCGTTGTGTAAATGTGCACCTGTGTCAATAAAGCGGCCTTTTTCACACTCTATCTGGTCTCGTGGTCTGCTCGCCCTCTCCCCACCCCTCCCTCCCAAAAGAAAGGTGTACTTCTTCCAGAGCTTTGATAATTATAGTGTGTGTGTCAAGCAGGGTATTGAAATGGAGATCACACCCAGTGGCAGAGAACATGAGGACACAAGCAGGACAGGCAAATCACAAAGCATGCGTAGGGGTAATAAAACAGAGGTACAAACATTGGAAATAAAACACACGATAAGCTGGACAAGGAACACTAGCAGAAGGAGCAAATCAGAGAGCATAGGCGTGGATCCCGGAACAGAATACAAGTATTGGCAGTGAAACTGAGGTTCACAAGTTGGAGAACTGAAAGAGAGTGCTGAGGCAGAGTGGGTGAAAGAGAGAGCACAGGCAGGTGTTGGGAAACCGTGAACAGAGGTAGGGATAAAGAACCAGGCAATATGAGGACAGTGAGGATGAGACAGAGCACAGGCAGGCAGGAGCAGAAAAAAGAGCATATTCAGTGGAAGTGAAAAAGAGCACAGTACACAGACATAAGTAAAATAGCACAATCAGGAGAAGGGAAGTAGAAAGCATGGTAAGGGGCAGCAAAGAGAAGAGCACATGTATTGGCAGTGAAAGAGAGAGCACCTTTGCAGGCAGTGAAGTAAAGTACACACACAAAGCGGAGAATAAGACTACTCTGTCGTGGACAGTGAAATAAAGAAGCTAAACGGGTTAGTGAAACAGGACACAAGTGGGAGAATTGTGACGGATTAACAGGCAAGATCAGTGAAACACAAAAAAATCTAGGGCAGTGAAACAGAATAGTCAAATGTATCGAGAGAGAAAACATAGACACAGGCAGTGAACCAAAGAGCAAAAGGTATGACTAGAAAGCACTGGCGAAAGCAGTATGACTAGAAAGCAAAGGTAAGAAACACATGGCACGGGCAACAGGCAGCGGGTCAGAAAGCTCATGTAAGAGGGGGCAGTGGAACTCTGAACACAGGACGAGGAAGTGAAAAAGATTGCACAGTAGTGGCAGTGGGAGAGAACACAGGACGAGGAAGTGAAATAGACTGCACAGGTAGGGGCAGTGGGAGAGAACATAGACTGCACAGGTAGGGGCAGTGGGAGAGAACATAGACTGCACAGGTAGGGGCAGTGGGAGAGAACACAGGACGAGGAAGTGAAAAAGAGTGCACAGTAGTGGCTGTAGAACACAGTGTGACGCAGAGCACTGCCTGGGCAGGAGTGCATAAAGAGCACGGGCAATGAACGTGAAACATATGACACTGGCAGGGACAGTGAGACACATGGCACATGGAGGGGCGGATACAAATTGGGCACAGGAAACGGAGATGAAATAGACTGTACGGGCAGGGGTAGTGGCAGTGGCACGCAGGGCAAGGAAGTGACAGAGTGCACAGGTAGGGAAGTGTAACAGATTGCACAAACAGGGATAGTGAAACACTTGATACTGTCAGGGCAGTGCAGCAGAGAGGACAGGCGGTGGGGCGGTGAAGAGCACAGATAGGGATGGGAGACACAGCACCGGCAGGGGAGTACGCCGGAGAGCCCATGAAGGGAAGGGAAATAGATTGCACAGGCAGGGGCAGTGAAACACTTGGTGCAGAGAAGGTCAGGGGAGAACAGGGGCATGGCAGTCCCACTCCTATCACATGCTTCACACCCATCAGATGACAACATTACAGAGGGGCAGGCCACCTGCAGCACTCGGTTTCATGCAGATGAATGTGCCAGCCAAGCTCTGTCTGTGTGAAGGGCACTCACAAAAGAGATATGGGGGCAGATTTACAAGCCCCTTGCGACACTTTTACGCCGCCGTTGCGTCACTTTTGTGATGCAGCGGCGGCGTAAACAATGCGCCACGTTGCGACTTATTTACAACGTGTCGCATCTAGGCAGATGCGTCACGTTGTAAAGCCCTGCGCCACATGAAACCTGCGTCAGGTTTCATGTGGGCGTTCTGTCGCAGGGTGGGCGTTCCCTCGTATCAAAGCCCCGTAAAACTGACGCAGTGAAATCTACAAGATTTCACTGAGCCAGTTTTATGACGCTGCTGCGTCAAATCCTTACGCCTGTTTGAAGCAGGCGTAAGGAGTGACGCACCATGTTATGTATGGGTGGCCCCTGTGCATTGCAGGAGTTGCGTCATGCTTGCGACAAGATGCCACAAGATGCGTCACGCATCTTTCCTTCCCTGCACCATGGTGCGCCGCATTGTAAATGCGGCGCATCTGTGTTGGCGCTAGGAGGGGATTGCATGACGCATCTGTTCTGGCGCATCCCTGCTGATTTGCAGAGATGCGCCAGAACATGTAAATATGCCCCATAGATCTTACATTCCATAGTTTAGATCTGCCACGTTAATCTAATATTCAAGACAATATCACACAAGGGATTTTCTTTCCCCACTTATACACACTCATAGTACCCACATATGAGCGTTGATAGTGCAAAATCAGGGGCCTTCTCTCGTCACGGATAGACACTTTGCATCATTTAATGAACAATAAGGCTTCTTTCAACACCTATCTTTTATTAATTAATGGGCCATT